>NC_056542.1:34082956-34382956 GCF_910596095.1 Thunnus maccoyii
CAAAATCAAATGGAAAAGTCCAGTTAGCATTTGCATTTTCAGGATTGGGTTGCACGTTGTCTGTCAGAAACATAAAAATCCCAAGTCCATTTCACGTTCTTGTTCTAATCTCGACTAATTCTATCTTTGCACACAGATGGTAAATGTATTGATCTTCACAAGAGTACTTTTTTAGCCACACTAACAGTGTGACTGTAGGAATGTTTACCATAGGAATGCAATGTTGCTCAGTCCACCATTTTGCTTCAGATGGAATGTTGACAACTATGGGATGGACTGACATGATCATTCATGTTCCCCTCAGGATGAATTGTAATAACTTTGATCATCACCTGACTTTTTCATGTAGCGCCATCATCTGGTCAAAATCTCAGTTTATCCAAATACCTGCTAAACTAATAGTATTACCATCAGCTTTACTTTGTTTAGTACTAATTAGCAAATATTAGCATGGTAAATTTAGAAGTGGTTACATGGTACAACTCATACCTACTAAACAAGCATGCTAGCATTATCATTGTGTCGTGTGTCACGTGTTGGTGTGTGTGTTAGTCTGGCAGATTGATTGTAACACTGGTTATGCCTGAGGTGAAGCTAAGCCTGAAAACTAGCCTGACTGGGACCAGGTTTGTCTGGAGTGATACATTTCCATGGTAACTTATGTCAGACTTATTTAAACCTCCTTTATGAAACAAGATTTCCTGAAAATAAGCTTGAGTTATGAAATCAAATCTGGCTTACATAGAAATCTTGCTTTATTAAGTAAGGTGTGTGTGTGTGTGTGTGTGTGTGTGTGTGTGTGTGTGTGTGTGTGTGTGTGTGCGCGTGTGTGTGTGCATGTGCGAGTGTACTGGTTTGTTTGGCTTCTGTCTGTTTTAGCGGGTACTGTGTCAGCTCTCGTCCTCTCCTCACATCTGTGGCCACTGGGCATTCTCCATCACTACTATTTATGGAACAGATGGTTAGAGAGAGAGAGACAGAGAGTGAGAGAGAGAGAGAGAGAGAGAGAGAGAGAGAGAGAAGGTTTTATGAGGAGTGATGGAGAGGACAAAAGACAGCAAGAAGGCTGATAAAACCACGAGTGGAAGAAACTCCTAGAATACTAATGGAGAAGCACAGGCTGCTGGGAGACAAGGGCCGTCAACCAATCAAGGAGCGGAGCATCCGATCACTGCCGGTTACCTAGGCAACCAGCCTCCTGAGACGATGTCAGCTGTAATCACAGAACCAGACCGCTCAGCCATTTGTTGCTTCTCTGCCTCTGTCAGGTTTTGATAAGAATATTGAAAGCTGCCACGCTGCCCTCCACCCCCACTCCTCTACATGTACACTGTGTGTGTGTGTGTGTGTGTGTGTGTGTGTGTGAAGGCCTGCTTTGAATATGTATTGACACAGGTCAAGTGTGTGTGTGTGTGTCTGTGTGTAATAGAGGCTTTTGTTTTATTTGATAGTTCAGTGTTGTCTGTCTTTGTGGGACTGGGTCACTGTGAGCAGGATCTCTGCAGCCATGCTGACTGACAGTTTGAGGGCATTCTGTAAACACATAGACTGCTGAACATTTCTTCTTTTCTTAAGAAGGTTTTTTTTAAGCTTTTTGCCTTTTTTTGACAGACAGTTTGGAGACAGGAAATGTCGGGAAAGAGAGGGGTGTGACATGTAACGCAGGTCCCCCGGCCAGGAATCGACGCGTGGTTTTTGTGGTATACGCCTTAACCATTAGGCCACCAGGGCACCACCATTTCTGCTTTTCATCATTATATAGTTTCAGAACTCAACTCCCCCTGAAATCTCAAATTTTCGTTTTTACTGTTTGTGCATAAATGAAACCAACAAGAAATGTGTTCATTCGTGGGCTTTAGAGGTGTTGGCAGGTGTATCATTGGACTTAGTTTGGACAGAGCCAGGCTAGCTGTTTCCCTCTGCTTCCAGTCTTAATGCTAAGCTACGCTAACCAGGTCCTAACTCCAGTTTAACACACAGACATGAGACATTAATATTCTCATTTCACTCTTGAAAAGAAAGCAAATATGCATATTTCCCAAAATGTTGAACCATCCCTTTAAGGGCTTTCTGTAGCTAAGCTGTGCACTACTAGTTAGTTCTACAACAGTCTCAGTATGTGTCTGTCCTCCACAGGAACGCCTGCTGCTGTCCATCCTTCCAAAGCATATAGCAGATGAGATGCTGCAGGACATGAAGAAGGAGCCCAGTCAGAAAGAGATGCAGCAGTTCAACACCATGTACATGTACAGACATGAGAACGTCAGGTAACTTGCTACCTCCGTTAGGTTTTAGGGTGCTGATACCTGAGGTTTGTCATGCAGTTGCTGTGTGTGCCTGCCTTAGGGTGGTACATTCATATGTAGAATGAATATTGTTGATTGATTCTTTTGATTGCAAAGCAAATAGCTGCATACATAAAGCTGTGTAACAGTATGGTCTGAGCCTGAAACAGCCACTGTAGCAGGATGCTGCACTGTACTAATATGCTATCTTGTATCTGTCTCTTGTTGTTGTGCAGTATTTTGTTTGCAGACATTGTGGGCTTCACCCAGCTGTCATCATCCTGCAGTGCTCAGGAGCTGGTCAAACTGCTCAATGAGCTCTTTGCTCGCTTTGACAAACTGGCTGCAGTGAGTTTCACATTATTACCAAACAACAGTGATCTTATGACATTTACATGTTCCAGTTCTATACATGTATGAATTTTCATGATGGGTCACATCAAGGTTACAAGAAATTGTCAAATATTCTAACTGATATCTGGACATTTAGCATGAATCTTACATTTGAATTATTTAGGATCATTTTAAATGATTGATTCAGTGATATAGCTTGCAGATTTGGCCCATTTGTTGTGAGTTTGCGTATTTTCCTTATTCCCAAGGATGACTGGCCTAATAATTAAATGCTGTATCAAGAGATTTTATATTTATTATCTAGTTTACATATTTAAATATATATCAATTCTGCAATATAAGTACAATAAGGATCCTCTTGTTTGACCTTTACTGTCCTGATAAGATTCTGATAATGTCACTCGATACAGATACTAATCTGATACCAGTGCTCTTTTTCTCTTAAATTCAAAATCCATCCACCTTTCTGAGTGGAACTTATTAAGATCATTTAGTGGTGTGTAAGGTAACATTAGGCTATAACTACACACCAAATCTGCAAAGAATAGGACAGCATTTTGGGAAATGTACTTATTCTCTTTCTTGCCTAGAATTAGAAGAGGAGATCGATACCATTCTCCTATCGTCAGTTAAAGGATAGATTTTGAGTTTTTAAATAGCTAGCACTGTCCAGACTTCAAAATGACACCTACCAACATGTCTAAAGATCACTGATAATTACCTTGTATCTCATTCATTTAATCCAGAGGTTTTCAAACACTGAGGCACACCTCCCCAGCAAGGTAGTTGAAGGGTGGGGTCAGATGGTGTAAGGCACAATCTGACATGCATTGCACATAAACGTCCATATATCTGCTTAGAAATCATAAAAGAGGCTTCAGAACTTTCCAGAGAATCATGTTTCTCATCATACACAGTTACAGAGCCGTTACTAGACTAAATGCTATCTTCTCTGTCAGAAATATCACCAGCTGAGGATTAAGATCCTGGGAGACTGCTACTACTGTATCTGTGGGCTGCCAGACTACAGAGAGGACCATGCTGCCTGCTCCATTATGATGGGCCTGGCCATGGTGGAGGCCATCTCGTGAGTACAGCTATGATACTGGCCTGTGATAAAATCAGTCAGTGTCAGTCACATGGTTGGTGTGGAATTGATCACTCTGATGGACTAACATTGATTTTCTGTGGACTACAGCTGTGAAATAAAGTGAACACTGGTTTGCAATGAGAGGTCATTAACCTCCAATTGATTCTGATGCTACATTTTGGTCAGATTCCACACAAGTGTGCCTGAATGGATTTACTTCGGTTTTGGTGTTCCATGATGCACTAAAAGAGATACTGTATATCCCTCAGTGTGTTTACATGCAGTTAGGTAACCAGGTTACAGTCAGCTCTTTCCAGTAAGCTGATTTCTTAAATGCTATGTAAACCAGAAACCTGTTTACTGTTATCAGGGTAGGGGATTAGTGAAACCTGGTCTCCCCAGCTAGATTTCTCCCAGAGCGTACCAATATCTCTGCAATTAATACAAGTAATCAGGTTTCTAATCTGCTTTTTAGTATGCATGTGCATGACAAAAGATTCATCATTACAAGGAGCATGCATCTTGTATTTAAAATAATTCCATCCAAAATTGGACTAAAACTGAAACTAACACAAACTAGCCTTTAAACAAGTCAGTTTCCACTACTGAACATTTGACTATTTTCACACACTTTCATGCTGTGAGAGAAAGCACTGTTCTCTCTGTCTGCCTGTTTGTCTGTCCTCTCCTCTCACACACACCAAAACAAAAAAACATAAATTGATTGCAGTCAGAAAGTGTCCTCAATCAGTAATACAATTAAAAGCAGTAAGCCACACTTCCAAAATAAGGTAGAGGGTAGGGTAGAAATTAGGGATGCACAATATTATCGGCACGTCATTGGTATCGGCTGATAAAAGCTCGATGAAATATCGGCATTGGCGAATTCTGCCGACTATGAGAGGCCAATATGTCGCCTTCCCCTCCGCCGCCTGACTGTGCTTCCTTCGACGGACTGTGTCACCCCGACGGTCAGTCACAGGAGCTGCTGTGTTCGGCTGCACAGATAGGAAACACTTTGGCTGACAGGATGTACCACTCTGTTTGGGGGGGGGGGGGGGGGGACTTCTTTTTGGTTTATACCGCCACCTTCTGCTCCGGAGTGTGGACCTGAGATTAATTCTACACATTAATCCTGTCTAATAAACTCAAAGAAAACTCTACTGCTCTACTCACTTGGCAGGTTCAGGTTCAAGTTTTAATGCTGACCTCCTGAACTCTAGTCTTCCGAAGGTCTTTCTTGATCATACTTAGTACAATCTATGCTTGCATGCATAATAGTCTCCTCAGCCAGCTGGAAAAAATATGTGCATATATCGGTATTGGCATCGGCAATCGGCCACAATGAGTTGGAAATATCGGCATATCGGGTATCGGCAAAAAATCCAATATCGTGCATCCCTAGTAGAAATCTGGTTACTGATCTGTTGCATGTACAGTACCAGTCAAAAGTTTAGGCCCACCTCTCCATTCACTTGAATGAGAAAATGTATCCAAACTTTCAAATGTACATGCAGATTTACAATATCCAGGTTATCACAGTTCATGATCACTTTTAATGGAGATAAATCACCATGATAAATCACCAGCTTCTCCTTAAGACATCCATAAGGTACATGCATGGTTAAATTCAGAGGTTTGGATCACAACCCGTCAACACCCGACCATTGACCAATCAGATCACTGGAAAAACAGAGTCATTCCTACAGGATCCTGACATGGACAAAAGATCTAAGTTTACAATAAAGTGACAGGTAAAAAAGAGCAATATATATTCAGTAGAATCATTTTACATTTCCTGGCTTTCCGTTTCCACTCTAGTTTTAAAACAGAGCTAACAAACGGAGTGATAGTTAATGGCACTAAACACATAATGATGAGTGAAGCTGTATTTCAATTGTGCAAAGTTTCTTTCATTCCTAAAGGGATTGCTGACAGTGTTTATGATTTTACACTCTGAAGCACAGAATAACATGAGGTGACTTTGTGGCGATATTGAAAATACAAAACTAAATCCTCTGTTGTCTTGATAAAAGTATTAGAAAAATAATCCACACACTGTTGTCACAACCTTGCTCAAGGTTAGATTAAGGAGGGGAGACCACACATGAGTTATAACTAAAATAGATTCAGTGTACATAACTAAGAGATAAATGAAACTAAACACAACCAAAACCAAACATGGGGGAAGCCAGAGGAGAGAGGGCAAATGACTGACTGCCACCAGCTAATATAGAAGCCTGTCAGTCCAGGGGAGTTGAATCTCCCTGTGGACCCAACTCTGCCCACCAGGCTCCTGCAGGGAGAGGACAAGGAGTCTATCCAGAGAGCGTCATCACATTGTTAGCTCCAATCATTATAAATGCAACATTTGGGTCAGATAGACCTCATCAGGCATTAACTACCTTCCCTCTCCTCTGCTTTGGGAGCAGAAACAGTCATTATTTTAACTTTTTTATGTGTGTCCCGAATAGTTTTTTTTATCATCTGACAAAAAGCAAAAGATGTACTAAAGACATATATAATTATTTGCACACCTCAGCCTTATCTTTAATATTTAGGAATTATTTCTCATATTTCTACATCTTCTGTTGTAGTTATGTGATTATATTGTTTACATTTCATCTCATTGAATATCACTGTGCTGTCACTAAAACCAAATTTCCTGTAGGTATCACCATTTCATTTCATATCATATTAAGTACTTTATTCATTGTTCTGATGATGTTGCCCATAATTAACAACATGCAGCTACAGGCTCTTTCACATGAACACACTCCTAGCTGGAAAACCCAGAGTTGACTGAGCTAGTTCCTAGCCAGCTTCCTGATACAGGTTATCCAGGACGGACAATGTTAGGTGTAGTGGAGCCAGCCAACCCAAAGAGAGCCAGGCTAAGTTGAACTTGCTTTGTGGTACAGGCCTCTGGTTACTTAAGTGTATGTAAACACGATCAGAGAAAGTGTGTTCCATGGGTTGAGAATGCATTTGTGGTGTCATGGCAGTCACAGTTTTAAAACGCCACAGTTGCGGTTCCTGCTGTTTTTATTTAATGTGTATTTAATGCTGTGTAAACCAACCACAGATATGTCCGGGAGAAAACCCAGACAGATGTTGACATGCGGGTTGGAGTCCACAGTGGTACAGTCCTCGGGGGAGTGCTGGGTCAGAAACGCTGGCAGTATGATGTCTGGTCCACTGATGTCACTGTAGCCAACAAAATGGAGGCTGGAGGGATACCAGGGTAAGAACAGACATTAACTGAACAGTACCTCTCTGTTGGTCAAGTTTTTAAAATGAAGTTATATCAATCCACTATTGGTACACTGTTGATGTCATTATATCATCTTTCAAATTATTCAGTCCATGTGTTGCTCTTGGCCCATTTATTTCAGTGTCCCTGGGTTGGATACAGGCTTTGAAATCCTGAATTAAAGATTTCAAGATGTGAGCTGAACTAACTACCAGATGAATTATTACCATAGATAGATGGATTGATAGCTAGAGCTAGCTTTATTAATTACTGCAGGAATGGATAAAGAAAAGATAAAGATAAAGAAAAACATATTTTAATGCAGGTGTAAATGCACTCAGAACACAGTGTGATCAGAATACGATCATATTGGCACAGCGTGACCACATTCATAGGAAAAAATTGGTCCATTAAGTTGAAAGGTCACCTAGCTTCGCCTCTTCCTGCCAACTAAACAATCAGAATCAGAAAGAGGTAACATGCCATGTTAGATGTGATGGGTAAGTATATGTGCAGTATACGATTATAGATTTTACATTAATATAACGTGTAGTTAACGGTAAATGGACTGCATTTATATAGCACCTTTCTAGTCTTCCGACCACTCAAAGTGCTTTATACTGCATGTCAACATTCACCCATTCACGCACACATTCATACACTGATGACAGAGGCTGGCATGCAAAGTGCCAACCTTCTCATCAGGAGATCTAATTTAATACTCATTCACACACACTCACACACCAATGGCACAGCCTTCAGGAGCAATTTGGGGTTCAGTATCTTGCCCAAGGACATTTCGACACGCAGACTGGAGGAGCCCGGGATCGAACCGCCGATCTCCTAATTAGTTGACTACCTCTTGCTCTACCTCCTGAGCCACAGCCGCCTTTGTCTATTAGTGGGATAGAGTCCATGTCAGTGGGGGTCCCGGGCCTTGTTGATGAGGCCAGCTGCAGATGGGAAGAAACTGTTCTTTTGGCATGAGTTTTGATCTCAGCCTCTTGCTGGAGTGGAGCATTTGTCCAGGATGGGAGGGGTCGTCCATGATCTTACCTGCTTGCCTCAGTGTCCTGGAGGTATGCAGGTCCGGGAAGGACTGTGGATTGCAGCCAGTCCCCATCAGCACAGCGGATGATATGCTGCAGTCTACCTTCATCCTTGGTAGCGGCAGCAGCGTACCAGATGGTGATGAAGAAGGTGAGGATAGACTCAGTGATGGCGGCGTAGAAGTGCACCATCATTGACTTGTGATGGGGACTGGTGGGACTGAGTTCCTTCTGAAATCTGCAACCATCTCCACTGTCTTTAGAGAGTTGAGCTCCAAGTTGTTTTGTCTGCACCAAGTTACCAAATGGTCAACATCCCACCTAGTTGGTCTCATCCCCACCAGAGAGGAGCCCAGTGAGGGTGGTGTAATCTGCAAACTTCAGGAGTAGAAAGGACCCAGCCCAGTGGAACCAGTGCTGATGGTCAGGGAGTTGGTGATGTTCTTCCCCAGCTTCACATGCTGCTTTCTGTTAAACAGGAAGTCTGTGATCCACCTGCAGGTGAAGTCAGGTACATTCAGCTGGGAGAGCTTGTCCTGTAGAAGAGCTGGGATGATCGTGTTTAAGGTGGAGCTGAATTCCACAAACAGTATCCTGGTGTAGGTTCCTGAAGAGTCCAGATGCTGGAGGATGAAGTGGGGGGCCATGTTATATGCATCTCCTACAGACCTGTTGGCTCTGTAGGCAAGCTGCAAGGGGACTAGGAGTGGGTCTGTGATGGATTTGAGGTGGGTCAGTACAAGCCGCTCAAAGGACTTCATTACCACAGTGGTCAGGGCGACGGGTCTGTAGTCTTTTAAGTCCTGTGGTCCTTGGTTTTTTGGGGACAGGGATGATGGTGGTGGATTTGAAGCAGGCTGGCATGTGGCATGTTTCTAGTGAAGTGTTGAATATGTCTGTGAACACCAGAGACAGCTGGTCAGCACAATGCTTGGGGTGGAGGGAGAAACAGAGAGTCCGGCTGCCTTATGGCAGCAAGCCCTGTAAAAGCTACAAGTAGTCTCGGCAGCTATTAGTCTTCCCTCGTGAAAAAGCGATTTAGAAACGAATGACGTCTGTTAATGGCAGCAGTTTCCTTGACCAGGGATGCAACATGTTTGTTGACAAGCCTGCCAGTTCTGCCCAGCTGATTTTAGATCTGATCACAATGTGGTCACAACTGAGAAATAAAGAATGCATTTTAATACCAGATGTAAATGCAAAGACCCATGGATCAGAGATCATTATCCAGGTACAGATAACATGTTAATACCAGGTGTAAATGGGACTCTGTATCACCTACCTAATGTAGTGTCATACCACAAGGCTAGTTGATGGTGATATCAGCAGTCTGGCTGGTTGACCTCTTTTGACTTTGTCCAGACTACTCTTCTCTTGATGAAGGCACTTCAGGTTTTATTTTAGGGTAAAAGGTGGATGGCAAAATTCAAATTGTCACAAAATTCAAAAAAACAAATTGTTGTAAAAAAACTCAACACCTTTGATCTGACTCTTCAGGAGTCTCCTAGGTGTGTTGCATCAATTGCTAATCACGAGTCAGACCTGTGCCCTATGATGTTGATGTTCTTAGTTCTTAAACTGACTTACCTTAACATTCATCCACAACTATAGGTATATAAAAAATATAAATACCCAAGAAAGTACAAAACATTTTAGTGTATAAGGAAGGAACAAGGCATCAACAACTAATCCCATATTACTTTGCAAGTGATGTCATAAATTACCTACCTAATTTTCATGAAGTTGAAATCAGATGCCATAATGGCTTTTACAGGAGCCTCATCATTTCCCCTGTTTGACAGTTCAACAGTACAAAAGTCAAACTTCTTTCGTTATTTTCATTTTATTTAAATTACAAGAAGGAATATAAGACATGATATAAATTTAAAGCTGCATTAACTGATCTGTTGGCCACTTTGGGGCAATGAAACAAGGTGAGCACAACATCTGACATATGATCACCTTATAAAGTTGATATGACAAATGTGTTAATAAATAGTCTTTTTATCCAGCAGACAAAGAACAGTATGATGCTTATGGAGTTGTATTTCTGTCCACCTGAAGATTGAAGTCCAATATTGACTCTCTTTTGGTTTCCATCAACTCTTGAAAAAAAATATCTCGCTCTTTATCTGCTAAATACTCCACGGTGTTGACCAGCTAGGTGCTAACTTTGTATGCTGTTTGGAGCTGTGCAGGTAAAGAGTTTTTTGCTACCTGTTGCTGCTGGAAGATCAGTTTTAAGAGAGCAGAATTTCATAAAACCAAAACAATGAGCTAAAAGAGGCTAAAGGTTCTGTAGATCAAAATTTCTCTGTGGGTTCATTGCCACAAGTTCATCACTACATGTTTCATGTGACCCTTAGTAATTAAAACAGTTGTTAAAGTTACTACAAGGAACTTTCATTTTGTGTTGATTCTAGCGGCCCCTGTGGAGAAAAGCAGTAGTGCTTTCCTGGAATGAGGACTGCATTCCCCATGAGCACAACTGCCTCATGTTGTAAAGATCTTGGCTAGCATGTGCATTTGTTTTTGAAGCGAGTGAAAGAAAGACGCTACTTATTTTTAGTACTATTTTTCTTTTTTAAACACAGCTGTTTGCAGGATGCATAGCGATGAGGTAATGTATCTATTTGTGGCAATGTAAGATTAATACTTGTAATATGATGACAGTGAAGCAAAGTAAAACTTTGTTTTAGTGCCATTCATACACCTAGGCTACATGTAAGGCTGCATTTACACCAAATCTGGCAATGCAGCACCTTCCCACAGGGTTGTGTGGAGGTGTGCAGAGGTATGGGTGTTTATTTATGCTTTAGGGTGTAACTGCAGTGAAACAATCAGAAAGTAACGTTTTATTTCTCAGATTCACTCCTTTGTTCTCACTACACCACCGCTGCTCTCTCTCGCTTGCTGGTGCTCTCAGCTCGCTCGTGCTCTCTCTCTCTCTCTTCTCTTTTTTATAATATATAATATATATAATGACAACAAGTCCAACTTGACTTTTAATATTATCAAAAAAATAGAAATGTCCTCCCCCTGTTCTCCCCTCATTTAAGTAATGTCTTTAGACTCCTTCATGCTGTAATGCAAGGTGATTCATCTTCCTTGTTGGCAAAATGACCAAAATGAGTCCTCCTTGTTAAGAGAGAGTGCAGGGGAAGAGGGGTTGTTTAGTTGAATATGTTAGTCTAGCCTGCCGGACTCATTGATCCTATATCTGACTGAGGTTTGTGCAAGTTAGTATCTATGGCCCCAACCATGGCTCTGAAATATCAGTAGCCTAACTGTGCTGTGTATTGATAAATCCATGGTGCTGTCTGTGGTTCTGAAGTAGCAGACAGATTTGTAATTCCACCTTTTTCTCTCAGTTCCACCCTTCTGTCAGTTTTTTGGATCTATAATATCTATCTACTAAAGGAAAGAATCTCTGTCTGTGCATCTGTATGTCTGCGTGTATGTCCTTTGCATATCTCTTGAACCGTTCATCCGATCTACTCCACATTTGGCAGGTGCATTGCTGAGGAACAAAGGGAGTGCAGTATGAAATTTGGTGCAATTTGGACAAAATTCAATGTCTATGTCTATATTCCATTAAATTTAAATTATAATCACAAGTATAATATCAAGAATTAGGCTAGGCTTATATGATAATCCTGCAGCACTCCCATTGGGCCATCCCCCTGTTAAAAAATAACAAATCACCTACTGGCTATATTTAATGTGAACATAGGGTCTTCCGGTCTGCCTGCCATAAATCGTTTCATCTGATTTTGCGGGGAATCTGACGTGGTGGCAGGCATTTAGAATAACTAATCTTCTCGCTGACGGTCTCGTTTGCTTATGTAGGTCAATCGGAAGCATCAAGAGACTGTTTTATAACCAGTTAAAAGTTCCTTGTAGTCACTTTAATATAAAAAATACTGATTAGTGCAGCGTTAGGAAATAAACTAGTCCAAAACAAAATAATATAACTGAGCACAGATGTTCATTCTTCAACAGTTTGACAAATAAAGTTAATTCAAGGTCTGTTTAATATTGTTTTCCAGAGCTCTCAACCACATTTTCATTTTTATTTTTTTTTATTATTATTACCTAGTCCTGTGAGGAATCATATCTCATACTGCCATATGTGTATTCTTATGGATATGGTTAGAATGACAATTAATTAAAGGTGAATTTCAGCTAAATCCCTACATTTTAAATTAATTGAGGTGAATTTGACTGAATATAGTATAATATGTTTTAGCAACATTATACCATATTTTCAAATGATTAGGGAAGTATTATGAGCACTTTTCAGGGCTTCATAAAATCTACAGAAGCTCGTTCATGGTAGTTTGGTAGATCAGTAACTTGTCTGACCTTTGACCCCTCTGTATGTGTGGACCAGTCGTGTCCACATCTCACAGAGCACCATGGAGTGTCTTCATGGGGAGTTTGATGTGGAGCCAGGGAACGGAGGCGACCGCTGTGACTACCTGAGAGAGAGGGGCATTGAGACCTACCTGGTGGTTGTTCCTAAAGGACCTGTGGGAAAGAATGGCATCAACGGTGTAGTGAGTCAAATCTGCCACACACCCACACAGCAAACATTTGAATATTCAAACATACTCAGGCAGCTGATGCGTAGGGAAAGTGATGAAATATTACATGTAAAGTCACATTTGAATACCAAAACTAGAATTGTATATTGTTTAGAAACATAAGATACTGTATGTTCAACATTCAAAATATATAGATGTGATAAGGAATGTGAAAAAGAAAAAATGAAAAGCCTGTTGATTACCAACTTTTAATAGTCATCACTCTGTACTTTTTCTTGTTTCACATCAGAAGCTGTCTGTAACCTCTTCCAGTGGAAACTCCCCGCTGTTAATCAACACCACAGAATGTAATGGCAGTGTTAACACAGCCTGCACCACACCAGAGGAACCTGAAGAACTGGACACAAGGGTAATGAAGGACTGTAGTCATTATTTAGATTCCAATGTCATGTAGCTAGAGTCCCACCAGTGGCTTCCAAAAGACAGCAGCTTTTCTTTTACAACTCGCAATTCAAAAGTGTTGGAATGTCAAAATACTGATCACTTTATGGTCATACAAGCATTTGGACCACAATCAATTCCTTCAGTGGAATCTCTTCGCCAGGAATGTCGCCACCATTTCCACAGTTTTACAGCCGCAACAGTAGGTTACAGTATATACCGGGCATACTGGGACAAATCCCAGTAGGTCGTCAAAAAATATGTTTTTTGGCCAGTGGATCGTCAAAACATATCCGTTCTTACTGGCCCTCTCTGTATGCCTGTCATTCAGGGTGTGCATGAGAGCGAGCTGCATGTCTGGCCATATTCAGACCAAAACAAGTGTTGCAGCGCACTGCCACAGCGTTGAGTGGAGGGGTGTGGGTGTGTGGGCGTGTTTGTGCTCTAGAATGTAACCGCTGTGAAACAATCAGAACATAATGTCTTATTGACTTGATTCACCAGCTTTCTTGCTACCACTGCCCCCTCTCTTCATTCACTCTCTAGCTTGCTCGATCACAGCTGCTCTCTCTCTTGCTTGCTGATGCTCTCAGCTCTCTCTCTTTCTCTTTTTTTCTCTTGTCTTTTTTAAAATGAGTTGGGAAGTCAACAGAAAAGTCTAACTTTACTTTTAATGTTATCAAATGAAAAGAAATGTCCTCCCCTCATCCTAGTAACGTCTTTGAACTCAGGCAATCACAGCCGAGCACCCCCCTTTTACTCTCACTGCCGGGAGAGGGAGACAGAAGTCCCACGCTCCAGCTTTAAGTTTGTAGAATGGAAATCACAGTCATTAAAACCAAAAGGGTTTATCCCTTTAGGCAGATTGCCATGAAATTTGCTGAGCACATTTATTAGATTATTATGAGATAATAATGAATGTGCTCAGGAAATGTCATGGTAGTCACCTCATTAGATTTGGATATCTCTTGTCTACTAGGGGACATTTGAGCTCGATAGTAGCACTAAAACATGAGGAATCAACCTGAGTGGATCATGAACAATCATAGCACATTTTATCTAAATTTACTCGTACTGTAGGTTACTTTATCGTGTTGATCAAGTGGAAATCTTGACATGGCGGTTTCTTGCTGTGGAGTGATGTGTTAGATGGACAGACCAGCTGACTGACATAGCTGACGTGCCACTGATATTGTAAATATCAGATATAGACTTGTTCCCTTCTCCAGCTTTCTCTTTGTGGGACTGCAGGTCGTGAATCCATCTTTCCCTAACCCTCGGAGAAGGCTACGGCTGCGCGACCTGGCTGAAAGGGTGATTGATGCTCAGGAGAACGAACAGGAGCTCAACAAACTGCTCAACGAGGCTCTGCTGGAGAGAGAGACAGTCCAAGCGTAAGTCAAGAGCCTGGCTGTTAGAACCAAATGCAGATTACCTTAATGATACTGCTTTACTCCTTGTCAGCTAATGTTGCTTATATTTTTTCAAGTTAAAACCCTCCATCTCATTGCTTTCCGAGCCCCCTCTCTTTCTCTCTTTTTTTTACTTTAGCAGGGTCAGATTTTTATGAAGATTTATCATCTGCTGCTGCTAGGAGTTCTGACAGCCTTACTTTGGTTTCTGCTATAAGAGCAGCACCCTCCTCCTACTGTAAACCACAAATTAAGTGCGCTGATTTTTGGTTGGAAGCGTTCCCATACTTGTATTCTTATGATGAACAATACTATACTTATATCATACTTATTCTGATAAATTACTTTGTGAATGATAAACTTTTTTTTAAAAGCCTTTTTTTATTTATAAAAGAAATCAGACTTCTCAGGTGTTTAATGTTGTCTGAACACATGCAGTTGTACAAAAACTTTGATTAGAAAGATTATGAAACTGACCAGATGCTTGATGCCAGCTTTCAGTACTTGACAGTTTTTCATACTTGGTGTTAAGGTCACATTAGGTATCACATAAGATCGCAAAACAGTGTTAGGGTTAAGTAGATTGCATCAGTTTTTAATGGTGTACCAATATACTGTAGCATGAGATTTCCTACTACAAAACCGTGGGTTGCTGAAAAATGTATTACAATATCAGGTAAACTGTAGATAATGTAATACCAAAAAGGTGGACATATTATGCCTTTTTTGATTTTTTGTCGTTTACATACTGTTATCACGTCAGATGTTAAACATGGTCAACATTCCAAAACCTGAGGTGAATGTATGTAAAATGTTCCCTGAAAGTCAAAAGCCAGGATTTCAACTTGCCCTCAATGCTTTGTTTGCAAAGTTACCTCTACTTCCTCCTCATTATGACGTCAGATTGTTCGTGCATGCCCACAAATGGCTGTCCATTCTGTAGCCTTTGTTGCTATGGTTCTTCCATGTGTTGTTCACATCGTCCACTTGCATATTTCTGATTGGATTTCGGCTTGAACATGTATGGATGCATTGGAGAAGTTTCCATTTTGAGTAAAGTGAAATACTACTACTATTGTTTGTTTACGTAGCATCCTGGACTGCTGGAAGTCTGCCAAGGGGCAGACAGAGTGGGCGTATCGGGCGGGGGGTCTAAAAGAGACAGCTGTAACAGCCTGTTTCAGACAGAGGGGCTGCTGAGTATAAGATAAATAAGGAGTCATGCAAAGATATTCCAGTTTAGTCCCAGACTATAAGTGTACACCCATACATGCTCATGATACGTCCCCTTTAACATGTGATGTAACTGCTGAGGTTCTCTTGTCTCATCAGTCTGAAGGGGAAACACACCAACCAGCTCTCCCTGAGGTTTGTGGATCCAGAGCTGGAGACTCGTTACTCGGTGGAGAAGGAGAAGCAGAGTGGAGCTGCCTTCTCCTGCTCCTGTGTGGTCCTGCTCTTCACTGCAGCTATGGAAGCACTCATAGACCCCTGGTCAGTTCACAAGGCCGGCAGTGGTCTCCTCACACTGTTTTAAAACATTTTTATTCATTTATTATGTGGCCATGTTTGATTCATGTCGTACTCTGGCTGAGACACCTACCCAGAGAGCAAACGAAAACAAACCCAAGCTCACATGGTCTTGGACACAAATCATAAATTTACAAAATGATCCTATTATTTATCCTGTGCTGGGAGAAATCCTCCACTTTTGTGATCTCACACATTTTGATCCATCACTTCTGCAATGTGTACATTTTGCACAGGCCCACTGCCTGTACCATTGCTTTTTGCAAGATTGTTTTCTGCTTATCTGCATGCAACTGTTCATGACTTAACACAGACGTGTGTTAGAGAGTCTGGACTTGGCCTGTTGACTGCTCTCAGTGCTGTACATCTCTTTCATGGTCTCTGTCTCTTGCTCTATGTTCATGTGTTGTTGAACAGGCTGATTGCAAACTACATCACCTTTGCAGTGGGAGAAGTCCTGCTGCTAATCCTGACAATCTGTTCTCTGGCTGCCATCTTCCCAAGAGTGAGTTCCAACACATTTTCATACTTTTATAAATGGGTGTTTTCTCATGTTTTCACTATCTTTACACATAATTAAGGCAACCTGTCGCCCTATGACTACAGGTAGCAGCACCTTATCTAATTATGGCAACTGCCAATTACTATGTCAATAACATGATGGAACTATTTCTTAAAGAACAGTATATCCAGTCCAGTACTCCTGTGCAGCATCTCTGGCTATAGCGCAGGCTGTCTGATGCAGTTGGTGAGCACAGGTTTGGTTTTGGTCTCTGTACAGGCATGATGGCACAAAACCCGGCAGCCTCGCTGTTATGACAAGATTCCAAAATGCAGAAATCAAATACAGAAATGTTCCATGGTGAAACTATTTCTTGGTGAACAGCAGTCGAATGAAGTGACTGCACAGCTTCCTGAAGTCTTGTCATTACAATGAGGTTGCCAGGTTTGGTACCATTTTGCCTGTACAGAGACCATAACCGAAAGCTGTGCTCACAGACTCTATCTGGAAATCCACACTGTAGCCGGACTGATGTCTTCTTATCTCATTGTCAGAAAGAAAGCAAAGTATTTTTCCCAAAATGTTGAACTATCCCTTTAAAATCCTTTGTCTAGAATCTAGATATTTTACGACTTTTTTGAACATGTAGATATCCTCTTTCGTAAAAAACATAGTTGTATATTTTTGAGTTTGTTGTATATAGTCTTAATACATTTAATGATGGTGCAGTGTATTGTCATAAAGGACCGCATGGTGGTGTAGCTGCCACCCTTTGTACAGCATATGTACTTGTTGTGAGTTTGGCATGGAGGAGTACTTTGATTCAGCCTGATAATGGAAATTTAGATGCATTGATATCCAGCAGTATTGACTGCCCCTCACAAGCAGCACTCAACCCAGGTCAATCAGCAACACGCATACAGTCAGGCAGTCAATCACACGGCCTGTGAAAATGCAGAGTCACTGGAACTAATGCTCGAGGCTCTTCAGTGCTTATCAATATTGTATCAAATCTCACAATGTCACGAGCCTACAGTACCAGCTCCATGAACTCAACACAGTCCATTAACAGAGGCACGTGTGCATGTTATCATCTTCACTGTACACTGTCACTAGCCACAGACCTTTTTCACATCAGACATTTTCACATGTCATAGCAGCAAAAACACAGGTGCAACTATTAACATTAATGATGCTTGCATTCTGTGTAGCTGTCCCAAGTCCAGGGCTCAGGTATTATGGCGACTGAGACAATCAAATGCATTGGTGTCATCGTTCATATTATTAGGTCCACCTGTGCTTTTACTGTCCATGTCAAGTCAAAATGTCTGCTGAAAAAGGAGGTGCATAGACTTATTCACCAGTACCCGAGTCTGTGTTTGCATCGCTCCACACACAAATGAGTTAGCATGTTTGATTTCCAAAATCAAACATCAGACTTAGGTTGAAAAATAATGGAACACATTTTTAATCAGTTCACAATTAGAGTTGTTAAAAATCAGTGGCGTTGAAAAGTAGCAATACAACTAACCTAAAAGCTCATCTAATACATACCCACCCCATCCAGTTTTCCAAGCTGGGAACGAAACCGCAGTTGGAGATGGAGAGGGGCCTTCCTGACAGTGTAAATATAAACGTGACAGCATGAAATGGCGCATGCTCACAGATAGCATAACTCGCTATATAGCCAAAGAGATGCAGCCATTCAATACGGTCAAAAAACTAGCATTTAAAGAAATGCTGCAGACTTCTGACAGGCAGTACGAATTGCTAAAGAATTCTAGCCTTGTACAACAAAGTGAAAGACGACAATCTGAAGGAGATAAAAGACATCTCCTTTTACTCTGCCACTACAGGTATGTGATCAAGCTCAAATATGACTCCATACATGAGCTTGACCATACATTACATAACTGCTGACTGGACTCTGCAGTCAAAGTGTTGAGACCAGATACATAGCCCAGCACCATGCTGCTGAGGGTATTGGGCATTGGATGAGTGCAAATGATCTGTATAACTGTCGACAATGGTGCTAACATTGTGGCTGCAGTACGCAAACTTGGCTGGCCATGGCTCAATTGCTTTGGCCACAACCTCCATTTGGCCGGTCCCCATGGCTTGGACAGTGACAAGGATCACACAGCACGTGCCATGGGACTTGTAAGAATCTTGTCAACACTTTCAACCTGAGCTGGATAAAGAGAGAGACCTGAGGAAGGCACAGACTGAAGCCAATCTTCCCCAACACAGTCTAATACTGGTGAGTGATGGATAAATCATTGATAGTTGAGTTAATATGCAACACAAAATATTTAAAGGGTTAATTTAAAGGGTTGTTTTTTTAAATTTATAACTTACTTTGGGGCCTTAATGTACATGCATACTTTTGTGAGCATGTATGTATGAATTTATGTATTAGATCATTGGTTACAGTGTAATATAACCATGTACAATTATTTGTGATAAATAATGGAAATTTAAAAAGTGGCATTTGTTGAATAATGTTGATATAGACTAACTAATGAAAAAGAACAAATGTTATCTTTCCCACAAGATGTCACCACATGATGGGGCACCAAGCAAAAAATGACAGAGAGAGTGCTGGAGCAACTCCCAGCCAAAGGATGTGTCCTGGTTGAAGATCGAAACATTGCCACCTAAACCCAACCCGGCAGGATGTTTCTGTGTTGTAATCCATTAATGCAGCAATGAAGCTAGTGGCTGATATCACAGATGTTCTCTCAAGGGAAAAATGCGTCACTGTGTACTCATTAAAACCTGTGTTGGAATTTCTTAAAGGTGAACTTTTATCACCAGAACCCAATGACACTGCACTGACAGCAAAGATAAAGGAAAACATGTGCAGGGTATTGATGGAGAAATACAGCCCACCTGAAATCCAAGACTGAGAAAGGCCACCATCTTGGATCCGAAGTATTGTGGTAGCATGGAGGATGCAGAGGTCTTGGATGATGTCAAACATCAGCTCTTGCAAGAGCTAGTAGACATGAAAGAGGAAGAGGGAAGTCCAGGAGGTGCCAGTGGTGAGAGCTGCGGGAAAGCTTCAGGGGGAAATGATGGATCTGAACCTCCACCACCCAAGAAGAAGAGACTGAGTGTCCTTCTCCAGAACAGAAGAGCCCAACTCAGAAGTCGTCAGACCCAGGCTGTATTGGTACCAAAAAGAGTGCAAGCTGATGGAGAGTTGACCAAGTTCCTCCAGCAAGAAGCACTTGATGCATCATCTGATTCCTTTATGTGGTGGTGTGATAATCATAAAAGATTTCCGTCAATAGCCAAGTTGGCACAAAAATGCATGTGCATTTGTGCAACAAGCACTAGCTTGAAGAGAAAATTCAGCACAGCTGGCAACATTGTTACCCCAGAGAAATCCTGCCTTAGGCCCCGCAAGGAAAACATGTTGGTGTTCTTTGCTCGGAATCTGCCTAACAGTTAAAATACAGATTTGGCAGCAGATATGGCCTGTTGAGGCATCTGTGCCTTTGTGTTATGTCCAGAGACACTCTACAAGGAGGAGTCCTAAACTGACTTTATGTCAAACATGTTGCTTTGCTCTACTTGTTATTTATGTAGTTGTTATTTATCTCTAACTTATAACTAATATGTTGTTACTTTGCACTTTTTGTTAACCATTGAGAAATTGGATTTGAATGACTCTCTATACCCTTGTGCCAAATGTTTAAACACATATTAAAGTGCAGTTTTTATTAACAGAACCCTAGAGTCCATTTTATTTATTGTTTTGGTTTTAACAATAATTTCATTTATTGCATTTATTCCTGGGACAATATATTATCAACAAAAGTAGTTATTGTGCGAGGCCTAGGAGTAGATTTGGGTTTGAACAGTAGGGACATGTCCCGACCAATGTCAGGGTGAGTTGTCCCTACCAATATTTTTACCGATCTCAAATATTGCCATTTTAATTTGACATAATGTTAACAGTAAGATCCATGCAGAGTTGCCAGGTTTGTGTATTTTCTGCAAAGAGGGGGTTATTACGATTAAGAGTGAGAAAATGTGATATGGTGGATACCCGCCCTGATTAGTTAGTTAGTTAAATTAAAAAATGTAAGTAGAAGTTTTTGAGGTGATTCAAAGATGGGTTTGAGGATTGCTGTGGCTCTGTCATTAACCTCTTGAATTTAATGAATCAACAAACTGAAAGAAGCACAGAGCTGCAGAATCTCAGGTGAAATTTGGAAACCTTAAAGTAGATACAGTAGTTGGTTCAAATAGAGCACATTACCCACAGGTTATTATACATTTATTTTCTTGTAACAGTTATTGTGACAACCTATCATATGTCAGGTTTAAATGTTAACTTCAGTCTCAGATTTACACCAATAAAATAAAGTGTAAAAATCAGAGAAAAATGAACAATAAAAGTCTGGTTTCAGGCAAGTCAGTAATAAATAAAATAAACATTTTGGAGAGTCAGGCTCATCATGTGTGTGCAGACATATATGCATATGAAAGAGAAAAGCGATATAGTGAGAAAGTCTGTTCTCCTCAGTCAGTCTCACGACAGATGGGAATAAGTTGAAAGACTTTTGATGAATTTAAACTGACAATAAAATGACTAAAATGTGAATAAAATGATAAAACCACACTAGTTATCATAAATCATACTGTGACTTTGGAAAGTTTCTTCCTTTATCAAATTTTGTTAATGACATGTTTGTAATATTTTAGGATTTATCAGTGTTGCAGTTTCTTGAGTATAGTTTTTCAGTGTGAACACTCTAAACCCTGTTAGAATTAGTCATTGAGATGGTGTTTGTCTCAGGTCTTTCCCAAGAAACTGGTGTCTTTCTCCACCTGGATAGACCACACACGCTGGGCTCGTAACACCTGGGCCATGGCAGCCATCTTCATCCTCACCATGGCCGACATCATGGACATGGTGAGCTGCTCCCTGCTTTTTCTTACAGCCACAAAAGGCTAAACCAGTGTGGGGATTTTGTTTTGCATATGAAATGTACGCAAAGTACTTTTAGGAATAATAGTAATATTAGTAATTACAGTAGTAAGCTCATGACTTTGTGTCTCTCCATTGTCTAGCTGAGTTGTCTGCCTCGAGTCCCAGATTCAGTCAGCACCACAATGGCTCCCTCCTCCGCCTCCTCATCCTCCTCCTCCACCTGGTCCAGCCCTGACGGTTGCCTGGACAACCCCAAATATTACAGCTTCATTGCTGTGCTGGCACTCATGGCCACCACCATGCTGGTTCAAGTCAGTCACATGGTCAAGCTCACACTGATGCTCTTCATCACAGTGGCCACAGGCATCGTTAACATCTACAGCTGGAGGGACATCTTCGACCGCTACGACATGGCTCGCTTCGGCTACAAGTGAGAAGAAAAAGAGACCTGTACACCTCTTGTAGCACTTTCACTGTGCAAAGATCATTGTGTAACAGTAGTTAAAGACTAACAGTCAATTGAAGAAATGAACCAGGGTGCATACTCAAATCTAAGTTTCATGTCATTATGTGTTTAATACTTTAATGGGACAGGTTCACAGTTTTTCCAAGTGTGGCTTAAAACAGGTGTCCATATGAACAGTGAAAGAGGTTTTCCTCACTGTAATCATTCCTCCTGTTCCTACTGGCTATTGAAAGATCCCCTTCAAATGTGTTTTCAATGTAAGTGATGATTTTGTCCCCCATCACAGCAAGAAAACATGTTTCACTGTTCATTTGGGCTCCTGACTGTTGTTTTAAGACACACTTGAAAAAATGTGAACCCATCTTTTAACATACAATAATTACAGTGTTGGGGTTTCTTGAACTCATGTATTGTAGCATAAATTGTCAATATGTTAATGTTCATCTTTGCAGGTCATACTTGGTGCCCTCCAAGTTCACAATGACAGTTATGATCTTCATTATGATGGTCAGCTTCTATTATTTCTCCAGACATGTAAGTTTGCATCTGCTGTACTTTTACTGCATAGGAAAACATGGTATCTGTAATGTCATTCTTAGGTTAGGACATTGAAGCGTTGGAGGTCAGTATTTGCTGCCATATTGGCAGTTTGTAGCAAAAAAGCTGTAATACGTTGAAAAACCTCTCAGTCAAATGAACACAACGTCACAAAGCATACTTCTGTTTAGGTCATAATATTAAAGCTGCACTTATCAGTTTATATTAACAAAGTATCAAATGAATGTGTGTAATGTGAGAGGGGTTGCTCGTACTCAAAATCTAATATCAACCAGTCATTGTCCTTCACTTTTGATTCAACAGTTATGATGCAGTTTGATTGATCATATCCATCATGATTACTTGAGATGCCTATTGAACTGTGTCAGAAATGCTCTTTTGAAAACTTTTCCAAAAATACACCTCTTAATGAAACGCTGAGCAACATTAACACTATGTACATTATGTCATACAAGTGAATCGGTTACCAGGAAAAAAATTTCGGTCACATCTGCTTTCAAATCCATGTATTTGTCAAATGCTAACACCAGTGTCTGTTGTTGGCTGAAGGTGGAGAAGCTTGCCCGCACCCTGTTCCTGTGGAAGATTGAGGTCCATGAGCAGAAGGAGAAGGTGTATGAGATGAGGCGCTGGAACGAAGCACTGGTGACCAACATGCTGCCTGAACACGTCGCTCGACACTTCTTGGGTTCTAAGAAAAGGGATGAGGTAAGATCCTCACATCCACACACCCCAGATCAGTCCTCACTTCACTTTGTGTGTGTACAAGAAATCACTCATTGCTAATCCCAAAAGTAATGTTATATCTCCCTGCTTATCAGTTATTAGACTTCCATTACTTTTCTGTCACACAACTAAAATTGTCAGGAAAAGTCAGGATGTCTCTTATCTATCCTGTGAATTATTAGAAAACCCAGCACGTTTATCTGCAGTGTTACTCTGATACTTGTATCCCATAAATATAAGATCATATTGTAGTATTTCTTTGGTTTGGTTCATTAGTTACACAATATGGTGATGTCTGGCTCTCTTGTTAATCTGCCATGTTCCAGGAGTTGTACAGTCAGTCCTATGATGAGATTGGAGTCATGTTTGCCTCAATCCCCAACTTCTCTGACTTCTACACAGAGGAGAGCATCAATAATGGAGGGATTGAATGCTTACGGTTCCTCAACGAGATCATCTCAGACTTTGACAGTGTAAGCTGGTTTCTTCATTCTGCCTCACTGTGTTTTAGTAGCAGTCTGCAGGCAGGGGACACACATGCTTGTCTGAATCGCCCTCAGTTCTGTGCACTCACAGTAATGTAGCTTCAGGGCAGTCGCAAGTCATTTGCAGCCTTTTTTTGCCTTGTGTTTGGCGTGTCAGGCAACATACATGCTGCCCTTTCCTCTTCAGAGTTGACGTTTGAAAGAGTAGTTTGACAAACAATTTTTATGTAACATCATTCCATTATTTATCATAAAGTATCAGGTCTTTATCAGGGAAATTCTAGGTGATATTAGGGTTACTACCATTATTATGGAAAGCATGATACGCAATTAAATCATGATTAGTTATTTGCTAGATGTAAATAGTGCAACCGTAACCTTTAAACTGTATCCATGACAGCTGCTGGATGAGACTCAGTTCCGCTGCATCACAAAAATCAAGACCATCGGTAGCACCTACATGGCAGCATCAGGTGTCACCCCAGACGTCAGCAATGGCTACACCTGTATGAAGGTCAGCATGGTCACATGACCTGTCCAGCCCTGACTTATCAACCTAACATGAAAATTACTCCTTTAGAATACAATGTGATGATATAACAGAATACTATATACAGAGTCTTTCTTTCTTGGACCTCTCAAATGATTATTATTGAAATACTTATTGTTCTCACCAGCCATGATGATTGTTGTGTTGAGGTGCAGTTTGAGCTGTTTTGTGTTTGTTTGTCAGAAGGAGGAGCAGTCTGACAGAGAGCGCTGGCAGCACCTGGCAGACCTGGCAGACTTTGCTCTGGCCATGAAGGTCACACTCATGAACATCAACTACCAGTCATTTAACAACTTCATGCTACGCATTGGTATGTGCCAACCCGCCAACCCTTCACCTGTGCGTGTGCGTGTGCGTGTGCGTGTGTGTGTGTGTGTGTGTGTGTGTGTGTGTGTGTGTGTGTGTGTGTGTGTGTGTGTGTGTGTGTGTGTGTGTTGTTGTTTTGTACTTCTGTCCTTGTAGGAATCAAAAGCAAAAGTTTATTGCTGCCACTAACGCTAACTTACTAAAGCCAAAGATGATGTCCTATGTCAGTGTCTTGTTTCCAGTCCACAACTCAAAGATATTCACTTTACTGTCATAGAGGACTAAAGAAACCAGAAAATATTCACATTTGAGAAGCTGGAATGACAGAATTTGGACATATTTTTCTTAAAGCCACTGGAAACCCAAATCCACAAAAGTCTTCTGACTGTGTCATTTAGGGTCTTATGTACATAATCTTAAGCATCTAAAAAAAAAAATTTTTTAAAAATTAGTTTCAATCCAAATTCGAAATATTGTCATTTAAGTTCTTGTAAAGTTTCCTGATATTTGCAGTTTATTTGCTGTGTTGGAGGCAAGGCTCAGTCAGTTAGAGGTGTGGCTCTGCACCACGGAAATCCAGTTGTTAGCTACTGTAGTTAGCCAGCTCCCAGTAGCCGGTGCGGGTGTCAATCAAAACGTGATCTGCCTCACAGTCTTGAAAAATGGTCTAAACAGCAAAATGAGCTGTTTTTTGAGCTAGGTTTTATAATAGTTATGAATGTTTATTTTCACTCAGATTTTTGGGGATGCTTAATGAGGCACTTGATATAAAATAAATAAATACATAAATAATTAAAAATAATATAAAATAAATAATATATGTAATATAATAATTATTATATATAAAATAATAATAGAAATACAAATAAATCTTGGATCTGGATCCAAATTTAAACTTTAAGAAAAATGTTTTTAAAAAATGGTTAAAACCATAAAGTACAATTTAACAAATTTTAGACGTATTAGAAACTGTCTCTCTTTGGACACAGCCAAGATATTTATGCATGCTATGATTCTTTCCCATATGTCTTATTGCATCACATGTTGGGGGCAGGCTGGAGAAACAGCCATAAAACCTCTTGAGTTCTTATACAAATAAACTCTAAAAACTCTGGACAAAAAGCCAATGCATTTCCATCACTGTAGGGTACTAGAGAAATACAATTTACTGAGCTTTGAGAATTTTAGAATATTTTCAAATTTGTGCCTAGTTTATAAAATTTTAAATGGTTTGGCCCCTCCTCCACTATGTGACTTTGTGAACACTCGCTCAGTATTAGATCCTCCAGAGTATCCTCTATACAATATTGTACCATACCATTTCATCACACTGCATTTGGGCAGTCAGCTTTCTCTGTGAAAGGCACAACTAAGTGGAATGCCCTACCTGATGATATGAAGAGATGCAGTTCAATCAGTACATTCAAAACCAAATTAAAAAATCTGCTAAGAGCTACTCAGCTCTGTAACCACTGAATCTAAATTTCATCTCATGGTCTTCTCATGAACGCAAATAATCTTGCTTTTAATTTGACAAGCTTGCATTATTAATTTCTAGTTGATATTGTGGGTGTATGTGATGTGCTAGTGTTTCAAGCTTATATTCAAGCTTTTTGCTTTGTGCTGTTTGTTATTGTGTTGTTATATGTTTTAATTGTGACCTTCTGAAGGGACTGCAGATGAAAATCTCTGATACAGTACATCAAATGGTAACATTTATGTTTAACACAGTACATGGTCCCAATAAATAAATAATTAAACCTTGATTCCATATATGCATTTTTACTATTTCACACCAAATTCACAGAAGTTTTAAGGAATGACTCCAAACAATTAAATGATTATCAAAGTAGTTGGTGATTCATTTAATAGTTGGCAGCTAATCGATTAATTGACATCATTGCAGCTCTGCAAAACTTCTAACAGTTATGGTAATATTGGGAAAAATCCTCCTGTGTAATGGAAATGAGGCCTAGAGTATAGGATTTTTGGACTTTTAAATGAAAGAAAATCTGCTTTCTGCAAGAGTTAGATTTGAAAATCAACTTGTGTTATCAATGTACTGTAAATTCTGAAATAAAAGTCAATAATATGCAATGCAAAAGGTCACTCCCTAATAAAGACCTGATAAAATTGCCTGTAAGGTAATAGCTCACATGGTAAATTAGCAGCTCCTTGGCAACTCTGTTGTTGTACTGATGGAATCAGTGTGGGAATGTGCATTATATAAAAAAAATGCAGACTTACTAAAATATGATTGAATATATGCAAAATTAGGAATAAAAGTGCGTCTCTGAATGAACCTGTGTGAAATGAAGGCCTGGTTCTACCTGCAATTTTGGTAAATATTTGAGAATTTGTCAGTTTGCTGCAGCTGAGAGGAGCATCCCTGTCTGACTCAATTAAACAGCATGGATTCACCCTCTGGTGTCAGTATGGTTAGACGCAGGAACTCCACATCTGACACGCATCATCCAAATAAAAGTTGTTAAATAACCTTAAAGGATCTTTAACTTTCTCCTCTCTTTGGTGTGTTCTTGTATACAGCATCACAGGGTCACATCACTTCTGGCTGGTGAAGCCTTTAAAATACTTACTGGACCTCTTGCTTCCATTTGGGCCTGTCACTGTGTGACAATTACAATTAAAGGTGCAGTGTGTAGAATTTAGTGGCATCTAGCAGAATGGACTCGGCAGAAATGGAATATAATATTCAAAAATATGTTATAATTAGTGTATAATCACCTGAAAATAAGAATCATCGTGTTTTCGTTACCTTAGAATGCGCCCTTCATATCTACATAGGGAGCGGGTCCTCTTCCACAGAGCCCTCCATGTTGCACCACCATGTTTCTACAGTAGCCCAGAATAGACAAACCAAACACTGGCTCTATAGAGGACCTTTTGTGTTTTTCACAAGTTTTACAGCTACTGTAGGTTCTCCTACATGCTTAGCAGGGGAGGGAGAATTCAGTTGGTTGCAATCTGCAAACTCACCTCTAGATGCCACTAAATCTTACACACTGCACCTTTAAGAGATTTTTTTTTTTTTTACAAATTGGGTCTTATATCTATAGTTTTGTGTATTATTTATTATTGTGGTAACACATTTTACTCGCCAACTGAAGTGGTGAGATCTAGGGATTGATGACTCTGCAGGACATGAGTGAAGAGAGAGTATACAGGGCAACCTCACAAGAGGGCTGTTAAAGTCCACATTTTATTCACATTACCTAAACCACATCTAAGTTAAAATGAAGGTGAATGTTGAATTTATTACCCAAACTGTGATCGTAAATGTTCATGAACTTTTGCAGAACTCCTTATGGAATCAACTTTTACCTATTGTACTTGAAAAGTTGTATGCACATACAGTTTTACAATGCAGACAACTTAGTCACATTCTGTTTCACTTCCAAAGGAGTAGTTAGATGTTCATGTATTCATATAGATATTCAGCTGTGGATTTCTTCTTTCAACTAAAAATCAGGTTTACTGCACATTTGTGCCAAACATTTTCAAATGCAAGCTGTATAGTTCTATATTTATTTTACCTGCTGTTCATGATATCAGTTGGTTTGATTTATTTCTGTATAATATGAAAATCAATCCACAGACTCTTGAAACTTGCTGGAGTTTTGTAATCATCACAGTCATGAATGAATACAAAACATTGTCAAAGTTGCATCATCAGTCTGAGGCTTTTCAAAACAACCTGCACTTAAATCATGTATCATGTCTCCGGAATCTGCTTAATAACATTCATATTATATGGAATTGCAGTGAAACCAGTGGCTGCTTGTCATTGTAGAGAAACATCATGGTTTGCTAACTATTATGAAAAGTATGTGATTCACAGTAAGTATGCAAAAACATGTAAAACCAGTGATATGGTCCTTTAAAAAAAAACCTGTCAGGTAAGCGGCTGGTATACTCCTTCAGACATGCCTGATGGATGGTTGAATATCATCCGACAGGCTATCCAATCCCGCAGCTTTCTGACGGTGTATAAGAGGGGGGGGGGGGGGCTGTGCATGGCCATTTCAACACCGATGAGCAATTGGTCAGCTGTGCAGAGGTGAGAAAGGAGCCAGGGTTTAAACTTTTCTCTCTAGCTCTCCTTTGTCATTCGTGATGCAACTATTTCTGTCACTTTTCATGTGAACAGCTGAGTGCAACACTATGACTGCCTTCCAGGAGAGACTGTCGGATGATATCTCCCCCACCCCCTCCCCTCTTAGTGACTTTGAGTGTAGCTGTTCGGGACAACTATTAACATATTTGACGTGGTCGTAAGAACCAGTTCTGATCAACCACAAATCAAGATGTAGTCTGACTGCTGGAGTTGTTTATCTGCCTGGACTTTGTAATAAAGATGTAGCCACTGGTGTTACCCTAACTGAAAGGAAAGATGGACAAAACTACAAAAACATGTTCTTACAAGTAAGACATGTAAGTATATTCAGTATTTTTTATTAGCAGTCATAATCTCACATGTCACATTTGTCAACACTCTCCTCCAGGTCTGAATAAGGGTGGAGTGTTAGCAGGAGTGATCGGTGCCCGCAAACCCCACTATGACATCTGGGGCAACACTGTGAATGTGGCCAGTCGCATGGAGTCCACAGGGGTGATGGGAAACATCCAGGTACAGCACCAGACTTTACTGCCCACCACTGTTCACACAACTTTCATCGTGAATAAATTATACAAATTCAAGATATATGTGTCAGTTTTAGCTCCACTGGCAAAAAAGAAATCAAATTTTGCATTCAAATGACATGAAATGTGTGAATAGGTACTTGTTTTCTGGTGCATTTATCATCACTTCAGAGATGAAAATTTCAAATGAAAAATTCAATCATATTATTAATTCAATAATTTCTTTTCAGAATTACCTTCCATTGATCAAATGAACAGTACATGTACAATAAGAAAGGCCAGTTGCCACATTTATTTGTATGGTAATATCTTATTTTTTTCATATTAAGCACAGTGTTTTGCTGTGTTACATTATAGATTCCATGTTGCGTCTGTTCCACAAGTAAAGTAATTCTATATGAAGTGCTCGTTGCATCTTCAGTGTTACTTTAGTTCATTTTGTTTTGCAAACACAAATACAACTTTGCATATTCGATTTCAAATGAATGTGTCACATGTTTTCTGAGAAACAGTGTGAAAGCCTTATCATGTTGTCTGTGTGTGTTGCCCCCAGGTTGTGGAGGACTGCTACAACATCCTGAAAGAGTACGGTTTCCGCTTTGTGAGGAGGGGGCCCATCTTTGTGAAGGGGAAAGGGGAGCTGCTCACCTATTTTCTGAAGGGAAGAGACAAACAAGGCTCATTTATCAACGGCTCCTCTGTCACTCTGCCACACCAGGTGGTTGACAGCTAAGGACTAAACACACACACACACACACACACACACACACACTCCCCAGTAATCACGTTTATGTGTGATGAATGCAGAGAGGGGCAGAGGAAAGAGTTTAGAATGAGAAGTCATTTGCCTAGAAACCTGGGCTTTTTTCAATTCTGTGAACAAAATGTTTACTGGTTGGATAAAAATAATACTGACACACTTCATACACACCTGTGACAGGATACCTGACATTACTGAGCACACACACACGTTCACTGTCTATGGAAAGATATACATGCCAGTAGAGATTGTATTTGAATTAAAATGTCATGTTCAACTTGAACCATGGAATTCAAAACATTCATAATTTGAATGAGTTCATTGAAAAGATTAGAAACTGAGCATGATTTAAGAGACTTATTTAATGTGGATCTGGAACTGCATCCACATACCCATAGTAAGTAGATATGGTTTATTTATATACGGCAGCTGCAGCTCAACCCCAAAGTGCTCCCCAAATGTAAGTGCCAAATGAATGTAATATAACACTTTTCTAGAGTAGACATCACAAAGTGCATCACAATAAAAGACAGAAGCATCAGACGTGAAGATACAGACGCTATATATGAGTGGAAAAAATACAAAATAACATAAGTAGACTACATGTAGGCTGGTCTAGATGGGACAGGCTGGCAGTTGCAAGGTCAAGCACAAGGGTTATCATGCCACCTAGTCTAGGGATGGCCAGATGTTTTTATTTAAATGCAGCTGTTCATGAAAACTTAAGATATAGTTGAAGTCTGAGACATCCTCTTAATTAACAAACAGAGAAAAAGAGAGCCTCCTTTACCAAAATCACAAACATATTTTCTCACTAACCTCCGTGGTATCTAGTCATGCATATAGTTTGGTTTCACCCCTAAAATTTCTGCCTCAAACCCCAACGAGTAAGCTGGAAGCCTGTAGATTTGAAGCAGCTTCTCCAGTGTTCTCTACCAAAGTTTGCATAATAATGCAGCAGATTTGACATCCACTACTATTACACTGTCAGTCACACACACAGCTGCCTCTGCTGCTGGTCAATAAAAAATGGCCAATCAGTTTCAGCAGCTAATTATGTACATTTACATCCCACAAACACCATAACAACATTTTGCATCAAACACCCAGTTTTCAACATTGCAGCTTTTCTGTAATTTTGCCAAAACCTGCATCTAAAAGTGCCCCAAATCTTTAGGAAATCAACCTCTTGTGTCTTCTTGCACATGTCCATATGAAGTGCAGTTTCAGACACATTCAGTTTCATCCTACTGCTAAACACATTGAATCTTTCACTTGAGTTATTCAAATGAAAATGGTTTTGAATTCAACATTTCAGCATGAGGATGACTAATTGAATCGGATGCCGTTTAAATACAATGATTGGTTTTATCTCTTTCCATGAACATCTCTCAAATAAGAACCGAACACTGATCACACACATGAGCCTTTTTTTTGCAGAAACACTAGTTATGATGCCATCTCCTCCACACATTATATTGCAGGGCTTTTGGGCACCCAGCTTAAATTTTGGACATTACTCCCCATTTACAAAATACTTCCATGTAAGGACACCTGATGGACTGAACTGAGTTCAGATTTTATGTCTCTGACGAGGAAGAGGATTTGGAAGTGGACCAATACAATGCCAGAGTGTGACGATCCAGACTGATCTGCCACCTGCTGCTGCCCATGTGTAGTATGAGAGTGTGTGCTTTGCTCATAGGGTATTTTTCCACAGTCAAAGTGTTCTTTCTCCTTGATTCTGATCTGGGATCTGGTCAGGTCTGTCAGTACTGTGCTCTACTCTCTGTTCCTGGACCTCCTACAGCACACTCCAATGCTGGCTTCTGGATGTTTCTGAGTTGAAAGTTAAAGGATAACAGACATCTGTACTGTGTGTGAGTGTGTAAATGATGTGTCTTAGGAGAGGGGACAGTTGACGGTGTCCAGAGTGTAGCACACAAGGCAGAAAAATTTTTTACACTGATTTTGGACAGATGGAAGTGCCTATCACAGCTGTGATTACCATTTTTAATTTAGTTGAAGGATTCCATGGCCCTCATCAGGCAGGGACAATCTTCTCAAGTCCTTTCACATTGCTATTAAAAGAGAATTCCAGTTAATTACAACTTGGCTTTTATTTTTGTAGCTCTGGCCACAGTGACATCACCAAAAATAGAACAACAAGAAACACGAGCAGTCAGATGATCAGACAGGTTGGAAAGAAACTTCCAGGGAAGTCAATGAAAGCAAACTGTAAAATCCATCTCAGTTTACAGACCCACTTCCTGTTTTAACTTTGACCAACTGTACTCATACAATGAGGGGTTATTAGTGATATTTCAGGTCACAGGCTCTCAGTTTGACCTCCAAATAAAAATAATCATCTGGATAAACTGTTGACTTGTTTATAACCTGTCTGACCATCTGACTGCTTATGTTTCTTGATCCTTTGGTCCTATTTTAGTTATGTCACTGTGACATAGTGTATGATCTCAGCAGTTAACTTGGTGAGTATGTTAGGAAAGCCAAAAAGTATGCAGGCTGTAATAAACTGCAATTTTCCTTTAACTGCACGGAGATCATGAGGAAAAGATGGCTGTTGGGAGGAACAAAAGTAAATTGAGAGCGTAGTCTATTTCCTGAAGTAAAATGACAACAGCAACAAAAAGTTTAAATACATGAAGGTGAACTTTCCATGTTGCTTGCACAACATTTGGATCGACACCATCTCTTCTTGGTGTTAACATACAATCTGTGTCTGGATAATGATGTCTAATAATGGGGCCTTTGGATTTACAACTAGAATTAATAAACATTCTTGTTTACTTGATTCTGTCTTAGGTAGGTGAGCTAGCTGCCTTTCTGTAGAAGGTTTCTAGTTTTACCTTGACAGCGCTATGAAGCACTGTTTTCCACCTTTCTTCATGGACAAGTGTCATCCATTTTTTGATTAACTTCTTAGATGTTACCTGTAGCTTACAGGCAGCTTGAGATAGCAGGAAGAGGCGGAGTTAGGTCACTGGAGTTAGGTGACATGTTTTCTTAAGGCTGTGGTCAGACTGCACAAATGTCATTTAAACCTGGCTTAAATCTGATCACAATGTGAGGCAGACCATCTCCAGATGTGCATTCTCTCTACATTTACACCGCACTGCATTAACATGGGTTTCCCCTTGTCTAGATAAGGTATCCAGATGTAGATCTCATTTAATACTAGGTAGAAATGGGGTCTCGCTTTTCCAGTCGGCTTTCAACTGTGTGGTTGTTTTTTTTTTAATTCCTGCTTGCTTTGTCAAGTAAAGGGCCACATATAGTCCAAAATGGACACGTACAGCAGATGCACACAGGGTTTTGTTTATACTGCTTTGGTAGTCTGTATATGCTAACGTGTTCACACAGATGTTGCAGTTGCTAGATATGGTCTGTCTACCCAAGGTGGAAATAAGGTGGAAAAGGTTGGCGCCTAAAACAGCAGGTAAATTAGAAAAGTGTGTCAAGGGCCACTTGAACCTTAGACAACTCAGAAGTTGACCTAATTACATAAAAATTGAACCAGTCGCAGGCAAACAGTCTATTGGGAAATGGTGACTATCAGCAGGTCAGCCAGCCTTTCATTTTGCTTGTGGCAACAAAACGAATGTGATTGCATTTGGGGAACTTGACTGACATCATTCACAATGTTTGTACTTGGGATGTACGAGGCTTTGATGTGCCAGCAGCGACATGCAGACCCACCTGATAGGAAGCAGCTGTATGTATGTTTTGGGGGAAAGTATTTAGGAAGCCACTGCTCTTTCCTCTGCTGATTGTAAAGCCCATTAGTGTCTCTGTAGAATGGGATCAAAGTGCAATAGTTTCTTCTTCTACAAACCTGACACTCTCCTCTCTTAAGGAAAGGTTTAATCATTCCTTCCCCTTTAATTCATATTTTTTATAATGTAATGTACAAGTTTTGTTCTATTTAAAGAAAGGGAAAGAGGACTGAAGGTGTCCTCATTGTACATAGAGTTTAGACAGTGTTTACTGGTCAGATTAATTTATTGGAAATGACAGGGACGTTCTTTTTTTTTTCTTACGCAGAAGTGAAAGTGCCAATGATAAAGGAATGGCTTTGGATGTAAAAGCTAAAAGGTGGACCATAGTTGTTTCCTGATTTGTATTTCAATCTCAGGTGTGGGAACAAAATAGCACTTTGAATAATGTGTCAACTCTGTATTTGATTCCAGGTTTTGGTTGCAACACAATTTTTGTGCTAAATACCAACAAACACAGCAACACTGAAACGCCAGAGCCCACGCCAGCAGGGCTAGCTGACGGCAACAAAACGATTAAATCCTGAGTTTCAAGTTGTTCTTACTTTTCAGATTTTCTCAGAATTTGATTCTGAACTTTGATTCCTCTTCACAGTTTTTGTGGATTGAATTAGACATACTGTAGGTCTACTCAACCTGTTCTCAGCAGTTGATCCCAATCCTGTTTTTTCAGTTGAAGAATTTCTCAATCAGTGTACCCTCATGCATTTCAGTTGTCATCATAAGGTGAATTGATTAAAAAATCTAATAAAGATGAGCCTCAGTGTCATGATTACTGCACGGTAACTGGAAACTACAGTACAGTGATTGTGAAAGAGCTCTTCATCGCTACATCACAACATCACTGCAGGATGACTGAGTCTGAGCAAAGAGGCTGACAAGAGCATCAGCTGATTCATCTGTAAAACACTTCAGCTGTAAGAAAGTGTAAAGGCTACTGCTTTGACGTCACAGCCGCCATATTTCTATGACCCCCACCCATCCCCCGCGAATATTTTGAAGACTACAGTATAAATCCATGCATTTTAATGCATTTTGAGATTAACAATAATTGCATAGGAAATTACCTAAATTACCTGACAAGTGTTCTAACACTCATTACTCAAGTCCATCCAAACAATAAACCATAATCTAAAAGTTACACATGGCATGACAGTGAAAAATTAGTGTATAAAATATAGTAGAACGGGAGAAGGGAGTAGAAGGGAGAAGATTGAGAAAAGAATAATGCTAAAGAATAATGGTGATGGAAGCCTCTTCCACAAATGAAAGGGCCTCCTTCCACAAATGAAAGTTATTTAGGCAATGGGGGGAAACGACATAAATACAGTACTCCTTGGTGTTTAGCCAGGGTTTGAAATCCTCAGATTAACAGACCTAAACAAGCTGTTCAGAATTATTGCCCTTGATGATGTCACAATGGGGAAACAAGCAATGAATTAGCATTGATTCATCAGTTAGCTGTGCTTTTTGGAGCCAGGAACACTGGTTACCTAATGTACTGTAGCCCGCTGCCCAGTTTGTAATTCTTTTTTTACTCTTAGGTGTGAGGTAGCCAGGCATGGTTGGAAATAATTCATCTTAAATTTGGTGGTTGCTACACCCACCAAAAATGGCATATTAATACAAGAGAAGAAAGAGGTGCTTGAAATTTTTTGACTTGGAAAATTAAAATTTCAATACATTTCTTTACAAAGAAAAATTACTAACATTTTTCACAGATTCAAGGAAGTTGTTTAAATTGTTGAAAAGATACATAGGCCTAATATGTCTTAAAATTAGATAAATGCCTACATAATACGCCCTTTAAAATAAGAAATAAAATACTGTAAATGTAATTCTTATTTGCAATAAAATAAAGAGAAGAAGTGTTTCTCATTATTGATCAATGAATTACAGTGGTAAATGAGGCATCACTGAAACATTTTGGTAATAATCACTGGACACACAACTATCTGTCTGTGCCTCATTTCTTGTACATTTCCTGTCTGATACATGAAGGCGCAGCATTAGAAAGCAAAAGGAATTAGAAAATCTTGTCATTCCAAAATCTTTAGCAGTACAATGACCCAGAGGAGACTGACTGCGCTCTCATACATGAGAACATATTGACTTTGGACATAGGCTATATACCCTGATGCGATCCTTCACCACCACGGACCTCGTGCAAGGCCCGGCAGGAGCCACTTTTGGAGGCTATAACAGACAGCGTGACTGCAGCAAGGTAGGCTAATTGTTTATTCAATGCTGCTGCCATGCAGTGTAACTTTATTATAGCCTAATGTATTAGAATATTTTCCACCGTTAATATTTGCCACTGAAAATGTCAGAGCAGAAACTCCTAATTGATTATGTGCGCAAAAGTTTGGACATGTCATGTTTTGAAAGCATATAAGTTAATAGTTCGTGAGATCTTGAACGCAGTTGCTGCTTCTGTTTCTGTGGTAACTCGTAGTTACTTGTTTTGATTTTGATTTGTATCATCCATACTATAAGTGCCGTATTGGAAAGGTCAGTCATGTGTGCTTTTAAGGTGCATCCTGTATTCAAACTCAGTGTTGACTTGCAGTAAGTGTTGCGTGTTTGTAGGTTAAAGCCTCTTTGCCCACGGAGTGGATGGAATGACAGGACCGTACTGTACTTGCGCAACTCGCTACATGTAGGCTTATGTCAAGTAATGTAACACAGTGCAACAGCCCTACTGGCGAGATGATGCCAACCTTTGTTCACAACACACCATACAACTAAGTAGTAATTCGTCACTTTAACATTTTAACAAAAATATAAATCAAAAAAAGAAAAAGTGGCACCCCCACCTTCCCCTCTGTATGTATGGATATATCCATACATACAATATAGTACATATATGTACAGGTATGTAATATACAATTAAGTATTACATAGTATTGTAAGTATCATATAGTTATGTAACAATACAGTTACATGTAGGTGTGTGTATATATGTTTTGAAGAGCTGCCATATAGACCAAAAACAAAAAATACATTCTAAATTAGTGGCATTAATATTTGTATTGGTGACAGCAGTGGTATAATGGGCTTATCTAGACAATGAAGATACATTAATCACAATATTATTGACTATAATCATTATAATAATTATAATTATATGTTTAATTCGGTTATGATCATATGATGAGTGTGAAATTAAGAACGCTATTATTATTATTATTATTGCACTGTCATATGTGTAATGGTATGCCTATTCCGAAAATAGAGGCGGACAGCGCCCCCTAACGGTGACGCAGCTGCACAAAAAGACGTGAAGGAATTTCCGCTGACGTCACTGCGTATGTCCATAACAGGGCTGCAGCTGTCTGAGAGCAACAATAACAAGCGATAACCAACAACTCAAACACGGTGGAAACGGTACCTGACATCGCCAATTACCACCGAATTTCACAAAATGCGGCTGTCGATATAACTCTGGCCTCCGTGTCTTCGTCCTCCGAATCGGAAAACAGGTTACCGTCGCGGTCATCGCCGCGAAAAAAACACGGAGACTCGGCCGCAGGGGGAACAGGGCAGTTCGGGGCTGCATCTGGGTCAGTGGGCCCATCGGCGGCTGTACCGGTGGTTTTCTTTTCCCCGTAGTGTCCCGTCGCGCCTGTCAGTCGTTTACTTAAACACCGTCTCACCCGTATAAACCGTGAGAACATGCAGGCTAACGGGGCAGGACAGGACAGAGATTCAGAAGTGTCCTGCCGAAACGGTGCACAGAACGGGGAGTCGTCCTCCGCCGGAGCAGCTCACTCCAACGGACTTCTGTCAGTCACCAACAATGGAAACACTGTCAGCAACAACAACGGAGTGTCAGCCCAGCCTGCATCCAACAACAACAGCTCGACCGATGCCAACTCAGGCGTCAAGAAGAACAAGCGTCTGTCTCAGTCTGAGGAGGACGTCATCAGGCTGATAGGACAACATTTACACGATTTAGGTCTCAAGTAAGTGCGCTAGTGGAGCTCCTGTGTTCAGCCAGCTGTCAGATGAATTATCTGACTGAAATCCATCATGCAGTCCGAGCAGTTATCATGACCTTTGGACAGGTTTCCTTCTCTCCAGTGTAGCGTGGATTCCTAAAAGTCGTTTGAACTGAAATTTGATGCTGTCTTATCTATCAACAATGCACTTACAGCATTACACATAACTAAACTACATGTTACGAGTCTGTAAGCCTCGCAGGTGAATTCTGCCTATATTTAACCCACCAAGCAAATAAGTATTCTGTTAGGGACAGTGGTCGAAGTTCAAGCTTTTGATGGAATTTTTAAACAGTGTTTTTTCCTGACGCAAGTTTATGGAGGACGGAAACAGTGACCGTGTCATTACAACCAGATGCAGCTTGGTGGATCATACTGTATGTACTTACTGTATGTTCGCCACAATGAAAATTGTGGAGAAAAAAGTAATTCGGCTCAAAATGGCTTGAGTTGGGAACGGAGTTTGGCATGGGTTCTCTCCCACCACTTAGAGAAGCGCTATTCCTCGTCTCTGATTGGTTTGTATCTGGCATCAAAGATATTGATGGAGTGAAGGGTAAACATAACTATTTTAGGTCATCCACCCTTTACGGCCCAAATTCATGTTCTTTGTAGTTCATACAGCACTGTGTATTGTGGTTTAAATGTGATTTTAAAAACCATCAAAAGAAGTGATATTTCCAAGCAGCAATTTGTGAAATATGCAAATCACAACTTTCCAGAGCTGAAGCTCATGTCTTTAGCGCTAAAGAGCATCATGAATTTTTGCTCAACCCACCTGTTTTCTTCACAACCAAAAATCTAATCTAATCTAATTGGTGGCTCAGCCCACTCAGTGCACGTCTTTCAGTCACAGTCATTTGTTATTTATCAGCTGTTCACATGACAAGTCATGTTCCTCTTCCAGTCTATGTATTAAAAATTGATCATGAGTGCTGAGGCATTCTCAGGTCATTGATTATAATGTGAAGTGATATTTTTACTCTGCTGTGTATACTATTTACAGTCAGACGGTGGACCTCCTGATGCAGGAGTCTGGCTGCAGACTGGAGCACCCCTCTGCCACCAAGTTTCGCAATCATGTCATGGAAGGAGAGTGGGACAAGGTTGAACCAAGTTCTTTGAACTGCATGTCCATATTTTGAGGAGTCCCTTATCACAGTAATCTGTGCACTTTATTCAGGCCAAGTAGAAGAAATCATTTAATTTATTTAATTTTCCAAGACAGATGCTTCACATCACTGTTAGAGTATGTAATGGGTTTAATCTATGATATTCCTTCTTTATTTAGGCTGAGAGTGACCTGAATGAGCTGAAGGCATTGATGCATTCTCCAAGTGCCATAGTGGTAAGCAATCCTCAGACCACTGACTCAGTGTTATCTCTAATGCTGTATTGTCTCATCAACAAATCAAGATTTTAAAAGCAGTGCACAAACACAACAATGTTAGTACCAAAGGAAAAAAACAGGAAGCAGGTTCACAGAACAAGCACTGAACCAACATGTATCTTAACCACAACAATAATATGATCTCAATTATTTTGGTCTAATTTATCTTTATTTATTATTTTTATATTATTTATTCAAATATATATATGTATTTATATATTGTTTATTTATTTTAGCTGTTTATCTCATCTTTTTACATTCACTTTTTATTTGTTTTTTAGTTGAATTATATTTCAAGTTCAAGGAAATCCACTGTTAAAAAGACAAGTTTTATTAAAAAATTCAGTAAAATGCAAGATGTTTCCAAAGTCATTGAGTAATCATGTTAAATAATCATGACCTCAGTATTGACCAAAATGATCGTGATGATGATTTTTTTCCATAATTGAGTGGCCCTACCCTTGGCGTAGCTACTAAATTTCTCATGCTTGATAAGGGCCCCAGCCTGAACACATCTACATGTCAGTATTGACTCATAGTCATAGCACCACCTACTGACTACAGGAAGTTAAAGGTGCTGTATATTTACAACCTCTACCTAGGGGGTTGAACAGATCCACCTCAAATTTGATCAGAAAAGCCTTAAGACCGACGCTGCATTTCGACATTTCGCCATGAACAAACAAACTCAACTCCACATCGTCAGATCTTTCCCAAAATTTCACATGTTTGATAAGAGTCTGAAGACTTGTACAGGCCAATATTGAATCATAGTAATAACGTCACCTACTGGCAACAGGAAGTTATAGGCCCCATACTTTTACTAACTACTAAATAATATTTTACCCATTCACACAGTGTCTGATAATCCTGAAAATTCAGAGCCGTTTCAACAGACCTCCAATAGTGATAACACAGCTGCCAATCACTTCAACTCGCGCAAGGGGCGAGGGCCCGTTCATTGCTGCTTGTAGCTTTAATTATTACTATTCTAGTATGCCATTGCATTTTTGAGGGTGCTTGGGATACTTAAAACTCATGAAAATTGGCACACATGTCAGAACTGGCTAACATTGCAAAGTTCTCTAATGACTGGGCTCAGGTTTGGCCAGGGGGCTCCATAGCACCCCCAAACACATGGCCATGTTTGGACAAAGTTGCTTGGATGTTAATGAGATTCAGTGGGATCATTGCTCTCAACATTCTCAACATGTTTTTTCAAAATTTTCGCATTCCATTTGTTTGTTCAAAAACTCGGCTCTATAGCGCCCCCTTATTACCTTTAGCATTTTTGAGGTGCTGGGGGTGCTCGAAAAATCACAGAACTTTGCACATGCATCAGAAGTGGCATAACTTGATACTTGATATGATCTTGGGCTTGGGTGTGGCAAAATGGCTTTAGGGCGCCCTGTGTCTGTTGCCCTCTGGTAAATGTATTGCTGCATCGTGACTCTTTACACAGCCTCAGGCTCTGTCTGAAACAGGCGGTTTTAACCATTGATGTATTGAGAAGAACTGGATACCGGACTCAAAGATGTTCAGTGTTTCTCAGTGGTGCATGAAGCCAAAAAATCAGCTTCCAGCTGTAAAGAAATGACCCCAATGTTGCCCATGTGCCTGATTTTTTTTTTTGGGCCCATAGAGCATGTGCACCAGGGACTTCCACTGGTCAAGCTGGTTAACTTCCGGTTTGCTCTGCTCACTTGAATGGGGTTAAAATAATACTAGACTTTCCGAATGTTATGGGGCCGAATGGATCAAATTCTAATAATAAATTGAGTCATTTCGCAAGGGTTGTGACACTCCAAAAAAGTATTCACTGTTCTACAGCCGCGCCTTTTCCAATGATTGTGTGTGAGAAAAATGCTGTTTGGGCCAGTGTGTATCACATGACAGACTCAGAAGTTGTAATTACATGGTTTGGCCAATATGTCAAATTGGCGTCACAGCCCAGCACTCTTCCCAAAATGTCAGTTAAATCACCACTACAAACCAGATGATGAACAGAAAGCTTGAAGCTCCTAGGGCTCGTGGAGTTTCCCCAGTTGGTAAGCCTCGTGCCAGGTGAACATGTGGTGTCAGTCCAGGTTTGTAGATGAGGTTTTGTAGGTCTTAGAAAAAAAGGATGAGCACAAAATTCACCAGATGTATTGTCTTCAAGAATGTACGGTACTATGAAGTGTTCAAAATGAAACAAATAAGACAATATGAAATAAATCATCATATGAATAAATATAGGCAAAATATTCAATATAACTATGACATTGTGAAATAATCCAATTTTGAAAAAGAAACACACAGAAAACAACTCAAATCATTAGTATTATTATGAAATGTTTTTTAATCCTGCTTCTTCAGTTTGAGTTTACTGCAGCTCATTTTTGTTTCATTCTTTATTATATCACAACAGCATTATTCCCAATGACTGTTTGATATCAGAATAACACTTTTCATCTCAAAGTCTTTGTCAGTCAAGACCAACAGGGCAGAGCCAGTGATGTGACCAACTGTCTACTCATTGACACCAAAGAGAGCAGCAGCCAGCCACTTACTTCAAAGACCTCAAATACAAGTACTAGACATTGATGGACATGGTCTCAAATATCATATTGTTCTCTAGTAGAGTAACACAGGCTCCTACTCTGTCTGTTTAGTTGGAACCATATTATGGTTGGAAAGAAAAGACTTATTGCTCTACAGTATGGAGAGAGTCAGTGCATTGTTACTGACTGATAGGACTCTTATTTGTAATGACAAAGCATTAAGACATCATGATGGCTAATATCTTTTGTCCTTTTTGGTCTTGTCTTCTGTGTGTCTATCTGTGCAGCGTATGAAGTTCCTGCTGCTGCAGCAGAAGTATCTGGAGTATCTGGAGGATGGGAAGGTCCTGGAGGCCCTGCAGGTCCTCAGAGCCGAGCTCACTCCTCTCAAGTACAATACAGAGCGCATCCACATCTTAAGCGGGTCGGTTCTATGTTCATTCATGTCAATGGAAGCAGAACTTACAGAGAGAATTTCACTTCAAATGTGAAGTGTTACTGAAATGTTTTGGAATTTAAGTTTAGTTTTTTCCATGTTGCAGTAGAAATGATGTGTCAAATCCCCCAGACATATGGTAGAATTTATTTTGACAGCCGCTCTGTTGACTTTCCCTGTCAGAGTATGAATGAGTATGCTAAATGAATTGTAACATTTTAACAATTGTAACATTGTAACATGAGAGCAGTGTAGTGGGGTTGCATCCACAGAGGGCTCCTGCAAAAATCTAACCTGAGGATGGAAGAAGAGGAAAATAAAATAAAAATGAATAGGATGCCATCTTATTGGGACCATGAAGATCCATAGCAAATTTGGCATGTGATGGATATTCATGACATGACAATCTGGCCTGTAGTTGCTGAGATAACACTCTCTTGACTAAACTGACCAACAGCCAGGAGAGTTTTATGTGGAATATGTTTGTAACTTTGCCTGTCAGATATCACAGAATATTTTGGTCAGTCTAATACTGTGAAGGTGATTCAAATGAAAACAATCTGTGCATAGTCGGTCACATACACTACCAGTTACAAGGCTGGACATACCTTCCCATTCACTTGAATGAGAAAGTGTCCAAACTTTTGACTGGTGCTGTACACAGATGGCTTTAGACTCTTTCAAGAGTAAGAATGACAGCCATAGGCAGGAATACTGAAGATTGTATGTAGTAGTTGTGTAAGAGCCTTTTTTATATGTGAAATGCACAAAAGAACAGGCTATAAGTGTATCTGATAGTAGGTGAGAAAATGTCGTCATGTGTTTTGAAGGTACCTGATGTGCAGTCAGGCAGAGGACCTGCGAGCCAAAGCAGAGTGGGAAGGCAAAGGCACTGCATCCCGAACAAAGCTGCTGGATAAGCTTCAGAGTGAGTCCATGTTTAAACTCCCAGAGCACTGTCACTGTAGTATGCTGTATATCCATATATTGATTTGTAAGCATTAACAGCAGTGGGTAATCTTCATCGCCTTCTTGCCCACACAGTAATCCTGCTGCTGCTTCCTACATGACATTAGAATTAAGCTTCCTGTCTAGATTATGTGTGGATATGATTTATTTGGATTACATTTACACCTCATGTTTATAGACATCTCCAATATACACACTGCAATCAGATTTGAATTGGAGATTTTCTCAATATTATGTGAAATATTTTTTTTATCATGTTCATCCTTGCCAAAATTATCCTGGTATGTCAGTTATATTAACGTATGATATATATGATTTATAAAAGCTCACTCATTATTCTTCTAAGGAAATAGGGAAAACGATACACTTTTGTCTACAGTATTTTTGTCAGTGGTGTCTCTGCCACAGTGTGTAGTGCACTGGCTCATATCTTTGTTACTGATTATTGCAATTATGAACTTAAAAACAAGAAAAAATATTCTATTCCTATATGTATGGTACTGATTATAGTCCTGTACCTAATCAGAATCACAAACAGGTTTTAGGTTTTCACATAGAAGGAATTTGTCTTGTTATGTGAAAATGCAAGTACTGCAAACATCTAGTAATCTAAGAAATATATTCTAAATTGAAAAAGCTGTCCAGTGTTTAAAATGAAGAGAATGGAATGCACAAAATATCGACTACGGAGTGTGTAAATGTTCATAGTACAAAGAATATATGCAGTTTGCAAATGAGCAGATGAGGATACACAGACGCAAAGAACTTTTAAGTAGTATGTTAGTGATGAGTAGTGTTGGCTCTAAAGGGTATACAGATGTGCAATAACAGTAATAATTCAAACTTGACGTTAATGTAATGTGCAGAGTCAGATGTGGAGGGTTAACAAATGTAAGATTCAAGATTTCAAGATTCATTTTTATTGTCATTCAGTAAAAACATCAGTGATGCAAAGCAGCATGAAATTACAAGCATGATATCGTTAAAAACACATAAAAACATTATATTAAAAAAAAAAAGAGCTCTATAAATATATATATATATATATATAAAACTGAATAAATAATTTCAGGACATTGCACAGGTGTGAGGTGTAAGGAATGTAAACATGAAAAGAAAGGGGGAGAGTCACTTGTTGGGTAACATTTACACCACTTAAAACAGGCTGTTCACTCCTCATCTCAGCAGTTTTGAGAACTAAGTAACTATCAAAGTTGCTCAATGTGTGTCAAATTTGGATTTGTGATTCTGTACTTAATATCAGTTTCTGCAGTCGGTCACTATATATTGTGCACTAAGTGGAATCTTTGTGTGTGTGTGTGTGTGTGTGTGTGTGTGCAGCGTACCTGCCTCCGTCAGTGATGCTGCCTCCTCGCCGCCTGCAGACTCTGCTGAAGCAGGCGGTAGAGCTGCAGAGGGAGCGCTGCCTCTACCACAACACTAAGCTGGACAGTGGACTGGACTCTGTATCACTGCTGCTGGACCATGCCTGCAGCCGGTAAGAACCCACACACGCTGCACTGTACCAGGATTCCACCCAGCCTGATCGAGACACTCTGATATGCATTTTGTACTAAGCAGGTCTGCAACGCATATGTCATCATTCAAACTACAAAGTAGCCAGTCATCTGTCACCTGATCTGTCATGTTTTATATACATTATGAAGCTGGATGTCTGTATTGTGTGTGTGTGTGTGTGTGTGTGTGTTTTACTAATCTTCAGGAAACAGTTCCCTTGCTACACTCAGCAGATCCTCACTGAACACTGCAATGAAGTCTGGTTCTGCAAGTTCTCCAACAATGGCACAAAACTGGCAACCGGGTCGAAAGACACCACAGTCATCGTGTGGCATGTTGACACGGTAATCCATCATTCACTGATTATTCCGTTTCAGAACAGGAAAAATGAGGAGTTGGTGTCTGAGAGTTGAAATAACTGGTTTATTCCTGTTTCGGTCAACAGGAAACCCACCAGCTGAAGTTGATGAAGACTCTGGAGGGTCATGCTTATGGTGTCTCTTACTTGGCATGGAGCCCTGATGATGCCTATCTGATAGCCTGTGGTCCTGATGACTGCTCTGAGCTGTGGCTGTGGAACGTACAGGTACAACATCATCACACAGGTGCACATTAGTGGTTCACGTCCGCTGGTATCCATGTTTAGTCAAATTCAACAAGCAGAACGACAACAAAGGTAACTGAACGGGTGCTGCTAGCAGCTGTTTGTCCTGGAAAAGCTGAGCTCTTTTGTCATGTGCAAAACTGTATCAGATCATTTAGCATCAGTTGAGTCTCTGAAGCTTTGCACCACAGGTCAATCACAACTGTGTTAGGTATTTCTGCATGTTTTGTTTGTTTGTTTTTTCAGGCTTTAAAAAGCTGATGAGGGTCCCTGCAAGACCAAGCCAATTTGTCAAATAGAAAACATCATTTATGTAATAGTAAGAAAAAATTCAGTGACATATTTGTATAATATTGTTTTTCACTGTTTAATTTTTTACTCTTGTCAGTCTTCAGTGTGTAGTGCAGTTCTATCCTATATCTTTCTGCTGCTGTTCTGTCACTGTATGTCATTCATACCCTGCAGCTAAAATCATGAAAAGGGGAAAAAAATGGCATGAAGAATATAGGTTTGTGTGAACCTAACTATCAAAAATACTTCAGTCTTGTGAAATCCTTACGTGGAAAAATAAAATCCTAAGCATTTGATTATCTTTGATTAATTATGCAGCTTTAGCTCAAATGTATTTCTTGCTCCTGATTACAAGCTGTGGGTTGTGCAACAACCAGCCAACCAACTTCTCTATGACAACCAGCTGTCACCGCCTGTCCATCTGCCACACACACAAACTCCACAGTAGAAACTGTATCTCAGATGGAGTCTTTATGGTCAAATGAACAACCCCTACAAACGTTTGTAGTGCTGCTATTTCCTTGTACTGAAGTGTCAGCTCACAGTGTAGCATGAAACCTCCCTCTCTTCTTTGCTGTTATTACTCCACCCACACAAGTCATACCCATTCCTCATACAAGATGCACTTCTTGCAGCTTCAGAGTCAGAGGACAAAATCCAGTCTTTTATTCTGTGTAAAAATACATTCTAAAGTCCACCCGAAGCTAATATGAAGCTTCAGCTATCTGAGTCAGACAAATCAAGTGGGGATCTTCCAAACGTACTTTTCTTTTTTTTTTTTCAAAATTCATGGACAGTCTTTCCTTGCTGAGCTGTGGCAAAGAGGGAATTCTGTACTAAGAAGACTGAAACTTTGGGAGATGTGCATTTGATGGTTTAACTCAGTCCATTGAAGCCTCTCATTAGGTTTGGTTGAACTTTAGAATACACTTTGCATAGGATGAGGACTGTGGATTTTGACCCCCATTTCTTACAGTGTAGTCAGTATGAACAGGAGCAATGATAACAGCCCATAAATCTTTTCATGTACATTTAGCTGTGTGATATTGTACAGACAGACTTGTCAGAAATGTGAACCATTCCTTTTAAATAATCATTTTATTTTTATTTTATTACAATTTGGGTTTTATTTTTGAAATTCTGCCTGTGCTACAAAGTTAATTGCTGAGATGTGAAAACACTGGTGCTGAGCAGGAACTGTACAGTGTGTTTATCAGAGTGCCTGTCACTGCTGCAAGGAAGCAGGTTGATGAGAGCAGAAAAACTAAAACAGTGAACTCAGTAGAGCTGAAAGAAATCGCAGAGTTTATGATAATTCTCTGGATTTGTCACTACACATGACTCCTTTCACATGAAACTGAGTCATTTGATCCATTGTTTATAAAAAAAAATTGATTAGCACAGCTTAAAACAAGCCTGGTTCAGTGCCTTACTGATGAAACCATGCTGCTGCTGCTCCACTCACTTTCATGTAAAAGGCACCTGTACTCTGTGAAGGCAGACATATTGTGTCCTTGTCCTCTCCGCTTCACACACCTTGTGTGAATTGACAGGCAGATGAACTCCTTCCCCAATTACTACTCAGACAAAGATGTTCCAATTTTACCTTTAATATAGCTACAGGCAGTAGGGTAAAACTGACACAAAGAAAAACATAGCCAAAAAGTGTTCAAATTCCCATTATGGTGAGTACAAGGTAAGTATTAAGTATACAAAAAATACACAAGATATACAAAATACCAAATGTGTCATGAAGATAGGCTATTGGTAAGCATGATGTTGCTACATACAATGTATCTCATGCACATTTTCTCACTACTAGCCAGAACATGTGGCCAACATGAATACACCATCTGTATTTTTATCTGCACACAAACCACTCAAATATCTCTGATTTGTGAAAATATTCATATTTATCAATAATTGTGAACCCAAAGGTTACTTTTACATACCATTGATGATGTCAGATGAAAAGGCATGAGCTTTCCATAGGCTCAGACATGGGGTACATCTCAAATCTCTTAACTGCATCCACGTTTCCCTCACTTGCGTCTTTTTCTTGTGTCTTAGTCCCTCCAACCAAGGATGCATGGAGAGACACAAGGAAACCAAGCGAGGAGAGAGGAAACGAGGAAATATGTTTTTAGAGAAATGAGACGTCCTTTCCTCTGAAGCGTCCTGTGAAGCTGATCACAGCTGGATCAGCTGTCAGTCAGCTTTAACAGCTGTATCAACTTCTAATGGAGTTTGTGTCTGCACACGTGCACTGTGCTGACACTAATAAAGGCGCAGCGTTATCACTGCCAGCAGCTGTTTTCTCTCTGCAGCCTGTTCCCTGTTTAACAAACTCCTGCACATGAATAAAAACCTGCATTCTGTATTTATACTGTGTACTGTGTCCTGCTCAGAGGCACAGGAACCATTTCTAATGACAAAATATATTTATATCATTTTGCGTCTGTATTTATTGATATTCTGATTGTGAATTCATTATTTAATAACCCAGAATATGATCAGGGTGTCTTTTGAACACTGGCAATTATTTATTAGGTTTAATGTTTCAGGGAAAATTGAAATTATGTAACTCATATCAAACCCGACACTCAAGAATTTTCAGTCTCACATGGGACTGAATGGAAATGACGACAAATGATAAAATAAATGTGTTTAAAAAGTGTTTCTTGCTGGCAGACAGACTCTCCCTGACTTTAACTTTATCAATAATAAAAGTTAATGGAAGAGATCAGATCATCTTTCTAATAAATGAAGAAAGTCTTTTTGGTCCTTAAGTTGACCAGACCAACAAATAAATAAAATATAAAACTTGGGAGTGATACACTTGAGTTTGATCTGTCATCTGTCTTCACTCAGTGATGTTGTGATGTATCAAATCAGTTCGATCAGCTGCAGTTGCCAATCAATAACTGTATATTCAATATTCAAATATTCAATGAGATTTCCTTGAAGGCTGCCTCTGGTATATCTTCACTCATGGCTCCTCAGAGATCCTCCTCGCTCCTCGATCCCCAGAGCAGGAATAAGAGACTTGACACAGCCTTCAAGATGGCGGACCAGAATAACTTCTGGTTCAAGCGAGGAGCAAGGAAAGGTTAAATAAAAGACTTGAGATGTACCCATGGAGAACCGCCTTGATGCAAACTGATATCAACTAGATACACATGACCTAAATGACTATTATACAGAACCACCAGCAGGGGACGCTAAATGACAAAATAGAAATAACTGACTAATAGTCTGTCCCAAACCTCTTCTAACCTGATGACAGATGAGATGTCAGTCAGTGTAAGATTGTGTTTTCAAGTAACTGGGGGTCACATCACATGAACCTGTAAATCTGAATCAACTTTATTTCAGTGCGTTCCCTTCTTTGCTCTGTTATGTAGACTGGGGAGTTACGAACAAAGATGAGTCAGTCTCACGAGGATAGCCTGACCAGCGTGGCCTGGAATCCAGATGGTAAACGCTTTGTCACCGGTGGCCAGAGGGGCCAGTTCTACCAGTGTGTAAGTATCTTTCACAGCACACACTCTACTGTCAGTGCTCACATGCTCTGAACATTGTGTGTAAATACACAGTTCCATTACACACACAAAAACACATGTAATAGACATGCATTGATATGTTAAGCACTATGGTCAGGGCCAGTCCAGCTCCCAATTTGCGTCATAAGGCTGTCATGATATTCATATGTGAAATTGTCCCTGTCTTTCACCTGACTTAAATGGTGCTTATTTGTTCACAAACAGAACCTTGGATTTGTCATTCTGATTAAAGTAGAACTTCACTTTGCTGGGTTCAATATCAGTTTGTATGTTTAAAAAAAACTGTCCAAACATTGACTTAAAAATATAAAAGCAGGACTTTTGTATAAAGAAACTAAAAGTAACTTTCAGCAAAGTGTGATTGTCATGCGTGCACTGAATGAGCCGGTAGCAGGACTCAAAAGGTTATGTGTCCAGGCTGCATCACATCAGTCTTCATGGTTTCATACACACTTCATCATGATCATTCCCTCTGAAAGCACATTCACTGAATTTTTATTCTCATAAGACATCACAGCTTCTAACATCACATAACTCTAAAAACAAGGTCAGGGCTCAAGTTAATTGAATTAGTCCACTTTGAACATAATATAGTTGTATAGTATAGTCTTTCATTTTGTCAGAAAGAGGGAGGGTTGTAACTAGTAATCATTTCATCATCATCAGTCATCAGAGCTGTCTTTAGTGACATACTCCATCAAGGGACTAATTCATCACCACTGGTAATATTCTGTGCAGAGAAGAATTAATTAATAATATCTCAATGTTCATCCTCAGTCCTATGAATGTCTGCTCATCTGCACTGCTCAGCAGTTTACAGTCAACAGATCCTCTGTTGGCCGCATATTTCAGCACCACTCAGAATTATTCAGATGTTGTTGTTGTGAGGTTTCTACCCGTTAAAGGGGAGTACGGTCTTGACCTGCTCTATGTGAAAAGTGCCCTGAAATGACTTTTGTTGTGATGTGGCGCTATATAAATAAATTGAATTGAATTGAATTCAGGACATTTGACACAATTGACCACACAATTCGACACAATTGAGAGACAGAAAGAAGTAGAACAACAACAGTAATAACAATAACAATAATAGTAATAGAGATGTTACTAGCAACAACAAACAGCACCAATAGCCGGAGAAACCCACCTGGTCAAGAGAGATGGCCGCCCACCAAGAGACGGGTTCTGCTTGAGGTTTCTACCCATTAAAGGGGAGTTTTTCCTCACTGCTGTCGCCAAGTGCTTGCTCATGGGGTAATTGTTGGGTCTCTGTACATTAAAGAGAATGGTTTAGACCTGCTCTATATGAAAGTGCCCTGAGATGACTTTTGTTGTGATTTCGTGCTATATAAATAAAAATCGATTGATTGATTGATTGATTGATTGATTGATTGATTGATTGATTGAGATGGAGCAGAAGAGGAGGAGAGAGGTGCATCATGGGAAGTCCCACGGCAGTCTAGACCAATAGCAGCATAACTAGGGGCTGGTCCAGACATGTGGTGGTCAGCCCTAAATAGGAGCTTTATCAAAAAGGAAAGTTTTGAGCCTACTCTTAAACGTAGAGTGGGTGTCTGCCCCCTAGGAGCCTGATGGCTGAAGGCTCTGCCTCCCATTCTACTTTTGGAGACTGTAGGAACCACAAGTAAGCCTGCATTCTGGGAGCGCGGTGTTCTAGTGGGGCAATGGGGTACTATGAGCTCTTAAAGATATGATTGTGCCTGACCATTAAGAGCTTTGTAGGTGAGGAGAAGGATTTTAAATTCAATTCTGGATTTTACAGGAAGCCAATACAGCGAAGCTAAAATGGGAGAAATATGATTTCTTTTTCTAGTTTTAGTCATTACACGTGCAGCTGCATTCTGGACCAGCTGGAGAGTCTTTAGAGACTTGTTAGGGCAGCCTGATAATAAGGAATCGCAATAATCCAGCCTAGAAGTAACAAATGCGTGGACTAGTTTTTCTGCATCTTTTAGGGACAGGATGTGCCTGATTTTTGCAATATTACATAAGTGAAAAAAGGCAGTCCTTGAGATTTGTTTTATGCGGGAGTTGAAGGACATATCCTGATCAAAGATAACTCTCAGATTCCTTACGGTGGAGCTGGAGGCCAGGGTAATGCCATCCAGAGTAGCTATATCATTAGATGATGTGTTTCTAAGGTGTTTAGGGTCAAGCACAATAACTTCAGTATTGTCCGAGTTTAGTAGTAGAAAATTGCAGGTCATCCAGGTCTTTATGTCCTTAAGGCATGCTTGGAGTTTGTTTAACTGATTGGTTTCATCTGGCTTCATTGATAATCTCATCTGCATAGCAATGAAAACTTATGGAGTGTTTCCGAATAATACTACCTAAAGGAAGAATATATAAGGTGAATAGTATAAGTCCAAGCACAGAACCTTGTGGAACTCCTTGTCTAACTTTTGCATGCATGGAGGATTTATCATTAACATCTACAAACTGAAATCAATCTGATAAATTGGATTTAAACCAGCTTAATGCAGTTCCTCTAATGCCAATTAAATGTTCCAGTCTCTGTAATAAGATGTGATGGTCAATTGTGTCAAATGCGGCACTAAGATCTAACAAGTCAAGTACAGGGAGAATTCCTTTGTCCGATGCAGTTAGGAGGTCATTTGTGATTTTCACCAGTGCTGTCTCTGTGCTATGATGCCTCTAAATCTAAATCTAAATCCTCAAATAAACTATTGTTGTGTAGAAAGTCACATAACTGACTAGCAACTGCTTTCTCAAGGATCTTAGAGAGAAATGGAAGATTAGATATAGGTCTATAGTTGGGTAAAATGCCTGAAAGAGTAGGCTTCTTATTTGAAAAAAAAAATGAAATTGAAACTACAGAATGTTGGACCTGATAATGATTTGACACTCACTGGCTGTTTTCCATAGACTGTATAAAAATAATGGATGTAGTCACCATGACTTAAACCACTGGTTTGTGGACTCCTGTTTTGAAACCTCGAGTTTAGCATTTTGACAGTCCCCATCTTGGTTTTTTGGAGTCAGAAGTGAAAAAAAGTGACCATACTTGGGTGAACGCGTGGAGCTGCCAAAGAGCTCCCCAGGGTCCAACTACAGCACCTCACACACTGGTAGTGACTTGTCAAACACAAGGTAGACATGCCATAAAGCATACCCTACTTTATTGTCTATTTTACTTTAAATGGGACCATAATTTACAAAATGAACATCATGCTGTATTGAAGAGGACTTGAAACTAGCGATTGAGTCCATAAACTCTGTAGGAAAGTGTTTACTGAGTTGATAAATCAAGTGAGAAGTAGGGTCATTTTCCCATAGACGTCATAAAATCAGACTTCTTTTTGGAGCCAGTGGAGTCGCCCCCTGCTTGCGACTAGAGAGAATGCAGGTTTAAGGCACTTCTGCATTGGCTTCACTTTTCAGACCCGGAACTATCCACTTGGTGTTTTCAAATAAAGAACAACAAATAATGAGCCCAAATATTGAATGATCCAGGTGTTGATGGTGGTCCTGAATACATTTTGTTTCCTGCTGTCTCTCAGGACTTGGATGGAAACCTGCTAGACTCATGGGAGGGAGTGCGGGTGCAGTGTCTGTGGTGTTTGAGTGACGGCCGGACCGTCCTCGCATCCGATACCCACCAACGAATCCGAGGATACAACTTTGAGGACCTGACTGACAGAAACATGTAAGTCACGATCATGACTGGGCTGAGAAACCTCAACACTCTCTGCGCCAGCTCTCACTGTAGACGTCACAACGTGTAACCAAACCTAAATTCTGGGCTCTATCATTTCACTCTGGCTGTGCCAAGACAGGGATGAAGTTATAAAGCAGTAGTCTCCAACCTTTTTGACTTGTGCCCATTCATCATCACAGAAATCCAATCAGACATGATATTTGTTTCACAGCGCATATTTCTGTTTTATTTGTGTATTAGATATATTTTAGTTTTTCATCTTGCACCCCCTCAGGTTAATCTTGGGACCTCTTAGTGGGTCCTGAGCCCCAGGTTTGGACTGCTGGTATAAAGGTTTATCCTTTTATACATACTGGTTTACATGCAGATCTCAAAATATCAAATGTGACTGAGTCATAAAGAAGGCACAACCAGGTCTTATCACAGGCTAAAGTTATTAACCATGTCACACTGGCGTTTCACCCAAGGAATAGTATAAACTTTGTTAGCCTCCAAACTGGAGAGTTTCCACCAACACAGATGAGCCACAAACAGAGATGTGAGTCTCACCAGAATAAGATAGCATCAAATTTAGTGACTTGAATGAACGAGCCAAACCGCAAAGTCATATTACAATCACACAACATACCTCCACTAGGGAATAAACAAACAACCAGTGGAAGACAGAGGCTAACGGAATGGATATTGGCAGAAAACAGCATGTGTAGAACTGAAGTGAGCCTGTTGATTATGTAAGCAATATGACACAACTAATTTTTCTTCACTTGAAGCAGTAGGCCTCTCTGTGCAGCCACATGTCTCTGCTTGTGGATGATGTTGTGTGTTGTTGGGTTCCAGAGTGCAGGAGGACCATCCCATTATGTCCTTCACTGTTTCCAAGAATGGAAGGTTAGCTCTGCTCAATGTCGCCACCCAGGTGAGCAGCTTTTTACTTCCTCACATTTCACACCACAACATGCTTTCCTTTCATTTTAACTTCAGCTAGTTGCTGCCAGATTTTGGATTTTGGTATCTGCTTTGTGTTTGTAGGGAGTGCACCTATGGGACCTGCAGGACCGGGTGCTGGTTAGGAAGTACCAAGGGGTGACCCAGGGCTTCTACACCATCCACTCCTGCTTTGGAGGGCACAATGAAGACTTCATTGCTAGTGGCAGTGAAGGCAAGACAACATGACATAACAGAGTTAACAGAGTTATCTACATTAGCTGACAATCTGACATGAGTCTGGTTCTTCAAAGCTGGTTTCAAATTCATCTGGAAGTCCTTAAACCCAAACCTGCTAAAGTGCAGCTTATTGACAATTAGCAGGATCATGACCTTGATGTTCTAGATACAAGCTCATTTTCAGATACAAATGTCTTGTTTTCTTATATTTATAATGAAAGAATGTTGATATATTTATGATTTTAGATGAGAAAATACAGGTTATTGATAAATCATTATGATCAGCCGGTGTAATTATCACAATTAAATTTTATAATGAAGTTACCTTTACTTATACATTTACGTATACAACAAAATAAAAGTTTTTGCACTAAAAAAGTACCAATCCAACATTGTTTGTTGAAGATAAATAAATAAATGATTAACCACAGAACTTGCATTGCCACTTTGTGCTCCACAGTGTTTCTATTGTGGCCACACTTTTCATCACTGTTAAACAATCAGATATTACCAGTCAGTGTGGTCAGACTGCCAGTGATGCTGGGTGTGAGATTAGTACGGCTCTCCTCATTGAACATACAAGAGACTTTTAGGTGATAATCACATGTCTGTTATGAAAATTAAACCTTAGTAAAACATCCCAAAGAGCAGCTATAATTGCTTTAACATGTTTCAGCAAAGTGAGCTTTATAGTTAATCACTTAAAAGGTTTTAGTGTTTCAAATGTCAAATGAAATGTCATATGTTCTACCTCAGCTGCTCTTTCAACAGTCAGAATCTTTAAGTTAAATTTAGGTCTTTTGTTCAGAGCATCCCAAACTACATTTGGACTTATTCCTTTTTAGTGCACAAACTTTTATTTAGTTGTATCATCTTTGAGTATAGGTAACTCTTCATTTATTTGTGATAATTACACCAATAGATCACAATGCTTTATCAATAACCTGTATTTTCTCATCCAAAATCATAATTAAATCAATATTATTTTATTATAAATCTGAGAAAGCAAGACATATCTGATCTTTGTGATGATCCAGCTAACTGTCAATAAGCTGCACTATAGCAGGTTTGGGCTTTTTATTTATTTATTTGACAGGGATTGACAGGGATGATACATCAGGCATTGTTACATTTAAATAAAATGCAACCGATGCAATATATGTAGGACGTAGCCGTAGCTAATTTGCAGTCCTTGTCCCTGGTTAGGCTATAATACAACACTCAGACAAAGGCCAGGCAAGTTTATTTATATAGCACATTTCAGCAACATGGCAATTCAAGATGCTTTACATACATAAAAGCATCGAGACAGTGCAAAAGAAACACGTTATAAAAGGACACTTAAATACAATTTAAAAATATAAATTCAATACTATCTCACTGGAAAGAAATCAAAAATGTCAGTAAAATAACAATATTCCTGACATCAAAATACCGAGTGAAGTTTAGAAAGAATGAAGAATGAACATCAGTCACTATCAAACCTTTCTCCTGTCCTCCTCCCTCTGAGCACGTTTAGCAGAGCAGCATCAGCGAGAGCTCCCTGTGTCTACACAGGAGGCATTCAGGTACAGTGTTGAGCGTAGGTCACCTGCATTTTGGAAGTGCTCAGAGCCCAATACGCATATTTTAATGTAGTTTTGTGTATAAAACAGGAAAATAAACTTGACTTGACTAAACTGTGAAAATACAGGAAAAACCTGAAGTCTGATGTTGATGTTGATGATGAAGACAACAAACGACAATAAGAACAATGTCTGAAAACGCTGATTTAAGAACAACAAATGGGAAAGAAAGTATGTATGCTGTATAAACCCATTTATCTCAGTGTTCACTGATTTAAAGTTTTAAGTACTAAAGCAACACCATGGCTTCAACCAAGGCAAATCTGTTCAATTCTTTTTATTTCTGATGGCAGGGTATTCCATATCTGTGGACCTTTAACTGGAAAAGAGGATTGACCAAATGTTGTTTTGTATTGTGCTGGTTTGCAGTCTCCACTAACTGCTCCCCTCGTAGTGCTTTATATTTGAAAATCATTTGATTGAATAGTTGTGGTGCAAGGCCATTCACACACTTAAAAATCAATTTTATAAATGAGAGATTTATAAAAGTCTCAAAGAGAATTCTCAGCTTTGGAAAAGCAAAAAATCCAGACTCATGTAATATCATCAACTCTCTAATCTGGATAACCTGATTATCTGTGTACGCTGTTGTGAACTGTGATGACAACCCTGATGACATCACTATTACATCATCAGGATTATTTTCTCAGATATGACAAAACTCTTCTAGAGCCACAGAAGGCACAGAAAGTGTTGACAGGCTGAGTACTAACCATGATGAGTAAACAAATGTTCATGTGTAAGTTTGGTTGAACTAAATAAACCAGCAGATAAAAGTTTTCTGTCTCCTCACAGACCACAAAGTTTACATCTGGCACCGGCGCAGTGAGTTGCCCATTGCAGAGCTGACTGGTCACACCCGCACAGTCAACTGTGTGAGCTGGAACCCCGTCCTGCCCGGTCTGCTGGCCAGCGCCTCCGACGATGGGACAGTCCGAATCTGGGGACCCGCCCCCTTCCTGGATATCCAGGACTCAGAGGGGCTCAATGGTGAGTAGATGAAAACTGTGCTTAGTTGTCTATGAAAGATTTAAAAGACAGACAAGCCACTCCTTAGAAATCTGCAGGTCATCAGAGTAAGAAATTAAAGTAATATTTGTCAATCACTGATCATCAGGTTCTTTAACACTCTCAAGTATGGTGTGAAACTTGGAATTTTTCTGGGGCACACTTAGTACTGACTGACCACATTTTGTGCAATCTGTTGCCTGCCTGCTCTGAACAGGTTAATACCTCAGTGCACACGGCTCAGCTGTATTTATTTCCATCACTTTATTTGATGACAGCGCACCCACATAAACCTCTTCAAAATCACAAATACCGCTTCATTCATATTTTGCTTGTCTGTTTCACTCCCGTTTTACATCCTTCAACTGGCTGAAATATGATCGCACAGAAAAAACTACACCAGTTTTATTCCGGTTAGGAGACAGAATAAAGATTAATGAGCGATACTTCTATCATTGTCTCTTCTTGTCCTGTCAGAATGTTGCAGCATGGACAGCTGATGATCTGCTGCTGCTGTGAACCTGAGGAGCATTAAGACTCTGTAGACACTTGAATGGATAAAGCAAGGAAAGTTATGGTGATTGGACAGCTACTTCCTGGAGGCGGGGCTGGCGGCTGCTGTGTATCAGGTCATCACAACACAGAGATGTCAGACTCCATCAAATTATTGAAAGTATGGCCGGCCAGGTGACGCTGGACTCCAGGACCTCCAGGATCTGACACACCATCTCTTCCTGTCCGGACCCATACGCTCACCTCCATCCAGGAGCACCCACCTCCTCTTATTTATTATCAGCCACATAATTTATTCATGAGTAGTTCACTGGGCTCTAGGCTGTGATGTAGCAGCACCTGGTGGTGGGTGTGTGTTCTGGTAGTTGTCTCCAGTCCTGCATCTGAGCTGCTCACATGAAGCTTCAAACTCTTTTCCTCTTTCACTCCTGGAACCTTTTAAGAGATTTTACCTGCAGGAACATTTGATGGATGTAACACCCACTTGAAGAGAATCTTTTAAATTCAAAATTCTACATTATATTGTCTTTTTTTAAAAAAAATACAGAATAGATTTCCTGGTTTTGTTTTCTTTCACCTTTCCTGCTTATAGCCAGAGAAAGAATATTATTTGATGAGCATGTTGCATAGGATTGCACAGGATGATGTGTTTGATGGCTAACTGATGTTTTACGCCCTCACTATACCTGTTAAAATACATCAAGTGGTGAGCTGCCTTGTGAGAATACACAGCAGCTGATGTGTGGACAGGTAACCCTTTTCTCTGTATATGGTTTATCTGAGTGTAGTTTCCTTCATGCCTTCATTGAGGACTTCCTGTTTATTTTGCTGTTAACAGCTTTGCTCTGGCTTCACTATTTGCTCTTTATTTCCGAATCATTGTTTGATTGCAACCTGTTGACATCTCACCCTGCGTACAAACAGAAGTTTTCATATACATTTATTTTGGTTTGGTTTAGTTGTTACATGTTTCTAAGTTGTATTTATCACTGTGTTATCTTTTTATTCACTACAAATGGAACTGTAACATTTAAAGAGACACTCCCTGATTCCTTACTGCACCCGATAGCACTCCCTAATCCCCATATATTCCCCAGCTCAACAGTGAACTGTTTTAAAAAGATGAGGCTGGTTTACTCTATATGTGTCTTATTGTCAACAAACCTCATGAAAACACCAAAACCAACAATATAATAGTCCTTCTCTCACTACTTTCTAACTTAACTACACTCTTTGGCAAAAAAGCCCCAAACCCATTGGTTCAGAGTCAAGATGTAAATCTAAAAAAAAAACAGAAACACATTTTTTAAAAGTCTCAGTAATTTCCTAAAACAGCTGGTCACTGTAAGTTTTAGCAAACGTTAACCAAATAGGAGGAAATAGTACATTTGTTGGGGACTATTTTCAGCAGTGGATGAATCCACATTTGGTGTTCTAGTGAGTATTTCTGGCAGCAGGACGGTGTGTGTGGGATTGAGTCAAAATAAACTACAGTGTGTGTTCATGGTAATGAAGGAACATGTCATCCAGTGCAACAGTGTGACTCACTGATGTGTTTTTAATACTTTTTGGACAACAGTGGAGTTCTATGACACAGGAAGAAGATACATCAGGCTTTGATACACAGACATTACTTGTTAGTAGACCATTTCATCGTTGGTTGAGTCTGCACTTGAGATATGTTGACTGTAAAAAAAAATATAGCATATCACCAGACTTACCCTTTAAGTTTCGACACATCACCAGTGAGCTGAGAGGACACACAGTAACAAAATGATGGAGTGTATCTTTAACAATCAGTGTGTAACACATTTGTACACAAATGTAACATAAAGTTATGAAGAACTTGTACAAAGTGTTTCCTTTCAGAGTCAAAAGAACAATCTTGACTGATCCGATGTTCTCTGTAATATGTGCTGTATATTTGTATGTTATGGCATGTATTATGAGGCTGTGTACAAATGACAATTGTTCAGGGTTCCCATGCCTGTTTTTTACTGTCAAATTCAAGAAGGTTTCAGCTGCTCTTTCAGACTGTCATACCAAACTTTCTTGACTGCACTGCTGTTGTAATATAAATCAGCACATTTACATTTTTTAAAAAAAAAATTGTTCTGAGATTTATTTACTACAATGCAGCCGAAATTGCATTTCAGCCTGCTTATTTTTGTGACATTTTACCAAACTGCTTCTACAGATTCTGTTTAAAGTTTATTTAAATGAAAAATTGTCCAAAACATTTACAGTTGTGGAAGATAACTGCAGCAGTGTCAGGACTGTGGGAACCCTGTTAATCTGCCCAGACACCATCACAGCCATCATCAGCTTCAACTCTTCCATCACAGAACACACACTAGTGGTACACAACAATAGATGTCTCTCTCTCTCTCTCTCTCTCTCTCTCTCTCTCTCTCTCTCTCTCTCTCTCTCTCTCTCTCTCTCTCTCTCTCTCTCTCTCTCTCTCTCTCTCTCTCTCTCTCTCTCACTCTCTCAATCTCTCACTCTCTCACTCTCTCTCTCACTCACACACACACACACACACTTGAGTCAATTACAGATGTGTTGTTCTAGTCTCTGCTTCAGCAAATTTCTTTGTTTATTCTGAGTATTTCAGGCTTCTGTTCTCTTCTTGCTGTAAGAAGCCAAAGTAGGAACTTTGTTTGCTTGCAGGCGATTTCTGCCAGAAACCATTTTACATTTTAAATGTGTTATTACAAAAAGTGATTGTACTGTTCTGTATTGTTCTGTAGGAGAAGTGTTATGTATGCATATTTTGAATAAAGCATTCAGGGTTTTAAAGCATCATTTACTTTTTAATGTCTCGCAATTGATCTGTACTTAAAACAGTGTTTCTTTCATGTGTCACCAGTGTGTCAACGAGCACCAGGGCCCCATTCATCATGACCCTAACATGTCAGTCAGCTATTCTTATTTATTTCTTGCATGGGACAGTGTGCCGTTTGAAACATTAAAGATGCACTGCACCAGAGTTAGCTTGAAGCTAATTTGCATCTGTAGACAAAAAACATACAACAGCACAACAACAAACAGTAAAAAGAAAAAACCCACACAGAACACACCATACAAAATACAAAGCTACACACAACACATCACATACACCCACAATGTCAATTAGAAATGATGTAAACTAGCACACAGCTGATTGGTCTTTAGTACATGTTTCAGTCTTGTCTTGAATGCATTGATAGAACTACTGAGTTGACTACAGAGAAAGCTGATTGCCCAAATGCATGTGATGAAATGGTATGATACAACCTTTTTATAGAGGATATTCTGGAGGACCTAATAGAACTTACTGAGTGAGTATGCACAAAGTCACATTGTGGAGGAGGGGCCAAACCATATAAAATTTTATAAACTAGGCACAAATTTGAGAATAATCTAAAATTCTCAGCTCAGTAAATTGTATTTCTCTAGTACCCTACAGTGATGGAAATGCATTGGCTTTTTGTCCAGAGTTTTTAAAGTTTGATGTGATGCAATAAGACATATGAGAAAGAATCATAGCATGCATAAATATCTTGGCTGCGTCCAAAGAGAAACAGTTTCTAATACGTCTAACATTTGCTAAGTTGTACTTTATGGTTTTAACCATTTTTTTAATGTGTTTCTTCAAGTTCTAATTTGGATCCAATGTCACAGCAAGATATTTAAAATCCGTAACTATGTCAATTTTTTCACCTTTTATGAAAATATCAATATTAGGAGGTTGTACCATAGTCTTAGAGAAAAACATACCCTTTGTCTAAAATGATCCTGTTCATTTTCACCCATCTAACTAACACAAGGAGGATTTATTTGCTCATCTCTGTGCAGTTATATTCGGAAAAAAGTGTGCTCACATTTTAAAATAAAGGCAAAAATAATATAAAAAGTCATAATTGAGAGTGGTATGTAGAGTCAAAGCACATTTTTACTGCAGCTGCCCAGGATAAGATCATTTTAATGCTGTGTTTCAGGCAGGCAGACGGTAGAGGGCAAACTGGAGATCATTTTACTGGACAAGAGCAGGATGGTAAAATTAGGTGAGAAGGCAGAATACTTGCAACAGTAACAGTATGCCATCAAAAGTTAAAATATTTTAACTTTTTGCCTACCTCCATGGTGGAATTTACAACTGGATGTATGTAGCTCCCTCATACAAGCAAATCTACAAGACATACCCACTTGGTTAGGTTTAGGCATGAGCAGTGAGATGGTTAGGGTTAGGGGTCACGGGGCATGTGTCGTGTGTGTCATGTAGTAAAGTGGGTGTGTCGTGTAGGTCTGCCAGACTGCAGATAGACCCTTCTCTCTCCACACAAGGAGGAAACATGGACGACGAGAAGTTAACACCCAGAATTATACAATCAGAGCTTGAAATCCAATCGAGGATTTTAGGAGTTTTGGAGGGAATTCAACATTCATTTTAAGTTTGCAATAGAATATTAAGAGAAATCTGCATTTTGTAGCTACATGCATTACCAGCATAATTACATCAAATAATAGACACAAAATAATTTTATTTATTATATTTTATTCCATTCCTTGTAAACAATACAACATAACCACAGCAATATAATATCATGCGTGTTTCGTTTTCCCTTGCCGTCCAAAAGGTATTCCGTCTGCCGTCTGCCTGAATCTATGTGAACGCAGCATAAGGCCAGAAATGTTCTATGTTTTATGAACTAATCTCATGTGCAGACACATTAACAATGAATTGATACACACACAATACTTGTTAGTAGATCAAAGCCTGATTGTTGTCCAAAAACTATTAAAAATACAAGTCACACTGTTGCACTTGGTGACATGTTCCTTCATTAACATGAACACACACACACTGTAGTTTATCTTGACACACACACACACACACACCATCCTGCTACAAGAAACTGGAGGACCAAGTGTAGATTTATCTGCTGCTGAAAATAGTCCCTAACAAATTCACTATTTCCTTCTGTTTGAATCACTAATAACTAATATGTTAAACTACATTTACCAGCTGTTGAGAGAAATTATTGAGCCTTTTTTTTTCAAAAATGAAGCAAAATATTTGTGAGTGAATGAGAGCTTTCTAAAGATTTTCATCTTCAGTAGGAACCAATGAGCTTAGAGCAGAGAATCCCAGACAGGGTAGAGAAGTCAGACAGTACTGAAAGACAAACGAACACATTGTTGGTTTGGGTTTTTTATGGGATTTGTTGAAAATAACAAAACTGTGGAAACAGAAAAGATTGATCCTTCAAATCTGAGGAAACATTCTATTTATAAAATGAAACCCTGTTAAAACCTCCCACAGAGCAGATGAAAGGATCTCTAGATGACCACTTCCTTCCTTTCACAGTTCACTAATCATTCATCAATAAACAATCTATTACTTTTGATTATTGCCATTATATACAGGAACTCACCATGATGCCATAATGAAATGTTATATGAATTGTATATTAATATGTTAATGAATCTTGAATTAACAGAAACTTTTAGTTCTTTCTCTTTGGTGTACTGATTTTTATTTTATTGTTTATTTTACCATGTAATGGTACATAACTCTTCATTGTGAAAATTGTGATAATAGTGATATTTACATGCACCAACAGATCTTGATAAATTTTCAATTTTTATTTAATGTAAAATCAGTCATATCAACATTCTGTGAGGATTCGTATCTGATGTGACTTCCATATTTCAAGTCTCTTACTCTACATATACAGTCAGCAGTCTCTACACAAGTTCTTCAAAACTATTGAAGACTCATCTTTTTAAACTGACTGCTGTGTGTGTGATGTGTAATGATCATATGTTTTTACTCTATGTATGTTTTTATGGTCTTATTTTCAACTCTTATTCCTGTGAAGCACTTTGTGAATTTCATTTCTGTGAAAGATACTATACTAAATAAACTTATAATTATTATTATTATTATTATTATTATTATTACTGTTACCAGTAAGTTGCACTTTTGCAAGTCTGAGTTTAGTGACTTGTTGCTATGACAACAGCTCCAGATGAAGGAGCTAGATCCAGGTGTGCTTTAGAGAAGTGATAAATCCAGCCTTGTGTGAAGTCAGTGACTCTGTGAGAAACTTTGAAGCCTATTGTGTGAACTATTTACATCCAAAATTCATCATATTAAATGTTCATTTTTTAACTGATTGTCCGTCTCAAAAAGATCAACAACAGGAGCTAAAAGGAGCTGATGATCAAAATATTCTCTTCATATCTTTCTGATGTTTTATTAAGTTTGCACAATTATTTATTCAATTCATTTTAGAGAACGGATTTTTATTTAAGTGAAACTTAATTTCACGATTGAAATAAAGACAAAACGACTTCACTTTCAGATTTATTTATGAAACTCCACATCTCTCAAAAAAGAAACTTAAAACTGCATCAGACAGTTTAGTGTGAATCAGACATGAATGGAATCACCAGCAGCCCTCTTTAGTTTACTGAAGAGAGAAATGGCTCCAGAATATCTGCACATACAGCTCACAGTAGAGGCTTTTCATAACACAGAGCAGTCTATACATTTCACCAAATAAAGAGGAGTGCGCACACATCCGTCATCCCAGTGAGAAGCTGAGACAACTCCTGATGCAGGGAACTTTCAAAAAAACAGGGAATGTCAGACTTCAACAACATCAGTGCGTGATGACTGAGGTCAAATCCAAACTGCCACTCGTACAGTAATAACATCAATTATTTCCAGACTGAACAGAACAACATATTTATGGCGAAACACTTTGACCCGGAGTTCAAACATCATCCAGCTCTGTGATGTGACATCCTTCCAGCACGACAGACAGGAGACTTTGGCGCAGATACGGTGAGAGAGGGCTGATCTGTGTGTGTGTGTGTGTGTGTGTGTGTGTGTGAGTTGTAGTGTGATTGTCATTCATTCTGCCCACAGTGGTGCAGCAGCAGCACATCACAGAGACTGACCAGTTTAGTAATGAACACACATAGACTCATAGTTAGTTAGATCTGCCTGTATATTAATCAGCGTTACTGATGGAGTGTAATACTGGATGTCTGGTAGGGTATGTATGCATAAAAAGTCTCAGAACAGGATTAGTGATCTAATCTTTTAACTACACTTCAATACCATCACAAAGCAAATATCTTCCACATCTGTTTTGTTACTTCTGGATGGTGAGAACGTGAGGACCAGACACCTGATCACAGCACCAAGACTACAGCTGCCAGATGACGTGCACGTACGCTCAGTGCTTGTGAGAGATGAGTTCATTATCTAAAAAAACAAGACACTAAAAAAAAAATAGACAACTATTTTCACACCACTATATACCGGATTCATGAATCTCATCATATGGATTGAGATGATAATATGTCTGCTAAGAACTTAGAATTGACACTGTTAAGTTACTTCACTTGTGGAAGAAGAAAAGGCACAAGTGGGAAAAAAAATAAAGTAGAAAGTGATGGCTGAGTAGGTGATTACAGAGGTCATTACAGAGGCTTCGGTCTGATTCTTGTCAATAAAAAGCCAAAATCAAACAGCTGAAGACTAAACAGTCCACTGTGTGTTGAACCGTGCATCATGAACAGGTTGATAAACTGATGGCAGGAGCCAAACACGGAGCTACATGTTTCACTATCTGACAGAACGCCAGCTGATAAGAAGACTATACTGTACCTGCAGGGTTTAATACAGATTCACCTGCTCCACTCTACAAGCTGCTGCTGCAAGTAAATCAACTACAGCCCAAACATCTTCCAGTTGTTAAACTGAAAGGTTTTGGGATCTTGAGAATTGGCAAAGTGTTTTAGGTACTAAACATAATGTGAAGTGGTACATCGAGTGGAAACAATACTGGTGTTTTTACCTTATTTGGCTTCGTGGTAAAAAACACTGAAGTTGGGGAGAAATAAATTGGGTACTCTGATAATACCCAGAATGGCCTTTTCACTGTGTAAACACTGAGGATTTTATTGATTTTTTTTACAGTTTTTGGGGTTTTTTTTGTCATGATGCTATTGAAGTGTTAAATGGTTAAATATTAACCTTAGTATTATCTTAAAGTCAAAACTCTGCTGTTGTATTCAGCACAGCAGTTCTGAGAGGTTTTATGCATACAGTACAAGAGCAGGATGTGAGGGGAGAAACAGCAAACCCAGGAGTTTGAAATTTGGCAGCCAGGGTCAGAGAGTAAGTTGAGTGCTTCAGTCGTTGATCAGAGCCAGGATCATGCTGGAAAAAACAGTGGTGGCAGATGTGTTAATACAGAACTGACAGTGCACTAACAGCCAGCACTATTATACAGACAATGATCATGTGTGTCTATAGATGCTGTGACTCATACCTGTACAAATAAATGAAGAAGCAGAGCAGGTGATAGCCCAGTTTGATCATGGCCTCCTTCATGTGGGACTTGAGCTGACCCCGGTTGTGGATCTCAGTGGGGTCAAACACGCCCATATTCCCCATCGGAACCTTCACATACCTGCAGGAACAACAGGGACCAGCGGAGAGTAAAACCCAGCAGCCTCGCTTGACATGAACTCTGTGCGATATGGATCAAATCTTGGCAGTGTACCTATAAATGTTCCAGGCTGCTACAGGCAGGTTGAGGAGGAAGATGAACCAGTGCATGGAGACCAACATCAGCATAGTGGACAGACACTGGCCAACCATCTCTGGAATTACCCACTGAACACACAAAATATCAAACATATATACACATTAAAAACAGCGCTTATAGATCAGAATACTAATAAGCCTCTCTCTACAGCATTTTAAAAACAGCTTTAGCAATCAAACAGACACCGGCATGTTATACAAGAGGCGGCAGCGGTTGGAGAGTGAGAGAGAGATGACAGACGGCAGCTGGGAAGAGCGAGTCTCCTCCTCTCCGCCCGCCGGTGTTTTGTTTGGCGTCCAGCTCGAGCTGAAGCTGCTGCTGCTGCTTCTTCTTCTTCTTCTGGCGGGTCCCCGTGTCACGCCTGTTACCCTGTTCTCCCCAATGTGTAGCTGCTTACTACTGTCTCTTTTCCTGCCTGTCTGAGACAGAGACAGCAGCCTGCTTCCCCACCGGAAGAAGCCGCTTCAGTGTGAGCTGATGAGCCACACTGAGGATGGCCAGCGGAGTGGAGAGGAGGAGGAGGCACCTGCACCGTGAGACTCATCCTCCCCCACTGCCTCCGTCATCTCTCCCTCTCTCTTCCCCCCCTCCTCTTCCTATCAGACCACCGCCCCCCGGAAAGAAAAATACATATACAAATATTCGAAGACTGATTTTTATGTTCGAATACAAGCGAAGCCTCGAGTTACAGCCCTAGAGTAAACATCTGTGAGGTGCGCATATACAAGTTTCATCTGATAGCAATCCAGACTTACTTTGTTGAGCTTGGAGCAGCAGGCTCTGGCATTGATGTAGTCACATTCCAGATCAGACAGGGTGATGATCTGAGCTTTAAGTCAAGGTGTCATATACTGGCGACTGTTGAATACATAAAATATATCTTGGATGTCAACATCGTCATTCCCTGTATCTATCAGCTAACTAACTGAAATTGACAACAGGATTAGACTGACAACAGACAGCCAAAGCAACATTAGATAGCTAGTTTTATGGCTTCTGGCCTGAGACGTGAGCCTATCACCAACCTTGACCCAGCTCCAGTTAGTGTCTCATCTATCAGCAGACATTCAGTCACACACCAACATACAACCATCAGTTTCTCTACAAGATCAAACCCCAGAAGCTCGTTTAAAAACACTTATATCCGTTCAAACAGTATTTCCAGAATCCACAAACACTCTTCAAACCATCTGGATGAAAAAATATTTCTCCTGCTGAATCATAAGAAAGATTTTTAACTCGTTTCCCAAGTTGCCCTTCTCTTCCTGTGTCACAACAAAGATGGCAGCCCGCCGGCTACTTGGTCAGGAATGTCACAATTTGGGTAACGGCTTAAAAAGCTTTCTTGTCGTGTAGCTGACTGATTTTTTTATCCAGATGGTTAGAAGAGTCTTTGTAGATTTTCAGAACAGCAGTAAGTGCTTTAAAACGAGCTTGTGGGTTTTTAAATATTGCTGGTTAATGATCTTTGAGAGAAACTGATGTTTTCTCTGTGAGTGAATATCTACCGATACATGAGGCACAAACTGGGGCTAACCGAGACCGCAATAGATTGCTCAAGCTAACGGTTTTATCTCCAACTATGGCTATCTTGAGGTAAAACCTTCAATCCAGCGTTCATGATGCATTTGCAGTCTTTTGGCCACACTTTGTCACATCGTTACACTGTTAAACAGCTTCGTCTGTCACACACTTGTAGAAAGACGACTGACCGGTTAGCTCGGCTGCTAACGTTCATTTGCTGATACAGAAAATGAAATTCTCAGGAGCTCTCGACAAGATAACACATTTCGCGTACACGCACCACACACACAAGAAAACACACTAGTGAGAAGGATACAAAGTAGACCGAGAGAAAAATCAATGCACAGCAGTCGACAAGTGACAGAATGAACACTGCCGCTTCCATTTTTTTTCTTCCTTTTCCGGCCACTTCTCGAGCCAGTATCCCATCCGACACGGTGACTGTTATTAGAATGTATCACTGCCACCTAGCGGACTGGAGAGACAGCACAGCCACGGCAATCCCCAAGATGGGTGAACGTGTGTGCGCTTTTTTTATTTGACTAAAACATAGCAGAAACATGATTTCTGAGCTCAGTGTCAATGTGTAGATGTCCTTCTCCCTCTTTCCTGTCATGAGTTTCTTGTACAGACAATTACTGAATGTTTATTCAGTTACTGTCTCCATTAACTCATCATATAATATTAAAAACATTATAGTGCCAATATATAATTAGTACCAATAGCTTAGTATCAACAGTTACCTCATAATTTCATAGTTAACACAAATACCATACAGCTAAGTGTTACCCAGTACACAGAAAATCTGTTCATGTGCCAAAATGATTGACACATGTATGTGTGTGTTTGCAGTTTGTGTTCATGCATTTCAATTAGTTTGTTTACAAGTGGTGGAAGGTAAAGTGTCCCACAGTCCTATTTTCAATCCATTAATTGAGAGTCCAGAATGACTTATGCACAACAAACATGATGAAAGCTGCTTCTGCAGATCAGTGACTCAACCTGCTGTCACTCATGAAGAAGTGGGCAGGGCTGCAGGGGAGAATATGAGAATAGTGAGCTCTGGAGCAGGAAGCAAGAGGTAATTTTCTTTGAGCCCAGTAAAGATGCTTAAAAAGGAGAGTATCACTCTGCCGGAGGTAAAGAGACACAGAGAGCCCAGTAAGAGGGGTAAAGAGAGTTTAGAAACCACACACAGAGGGATAGCAGAGAAAACAGTAGCATGGCCTGGGTTGCTCGTCGAATCTATTTGCATGTCATAGTTTTCCTTATTATTCTGGAAATAGGACATGCCACTGAAAAGGACATCAGAGCGCCTGGAGCTACAGCCCCAGGAGATATCATTATTGGAGGAATCTTCCCCATTCATGAAGATGTAGAGAAACAGAACAACTCATTTGCACCTCACCTTCAGCCGTGTGTCAGGTAAGTCCATTCAGTCTGAGACAATCAATAATAAACAGACAATGTTTTACCTTTTTGTTTACTCCAAGTCTGTATTTATCATATTTGTCCTATGGGTGCAATTACCCAAACTCCCAAAACTGTTACATAAACTTCAGGTATCTTAATCAAGTCATTTAATCCTGTGAGGAATTATGAGACAATACAACGTGATGTTCATTATTTTTCAATAGAGGAAGAAGTAACATAGAAGTAGTAATACCACAATTTAAATGTACTTAAAGTGTACTAAATGCAAGTATTAAGATATAATAATAATAAGAATATACATAACAATCCTGATGATTTTTTTCAGAAGTTTTGAGGCTTGTCTTGTCTTGGTGCTGTTTGGCATATTGTAAGCAGGCTGTTTTGTGGCGTAAGTGCAGTAACAGCTTTTTTCTGGCAACTCGACCATGCAACCCATTTTTGTTCAAATACCTCCTTATTGTGCATCTTGAAACAGCCACACCACGTTTTTGCAGAGAAGCCTGTATTTCAGCTGAAGTTGCGAACAATTTTCCTAGCAGTTGTGGTTGAAATCTTTGTTGTTGTACTTGACGATGGGTTGGTATCAACAGAACCCCTAATTTTCCACTTCTTCATCAGAGCTTGAACACTACTGATTGGCATTTTCAAATCTTTGGATATTTTTTCATATCCTTTTCCTGATTTATAAAGTTCAATGACCTTTTCTTGTGGGTCCTTTGACAGTTCTTTTGCTTTCCCCATGGCTCAGTATCCAGTAAAGTCAGAGCAGCATAGATGAAATGTGCAGAGGTCTCTCAAGAACTGAGAACCTCATTGACTATTAAAACACAGACACTAATGACAATCAAACGAGTCACAGTTGTGGAAACTTACCCTTCATAGCCATTTAAAGCTGTGTGTCAACTTGTGTTTTATTATCAGGCCGAACATTCAAGGGTACGTAAACTTTTGATCAGGACCATTTTGGTGATTTCAGTTATCATTATGATTTGAAAAACTGTAAACACAATTATGTGAAAATAAATGGCTTCAACTGACCACTATCTCTAAATAAAAGAAAAGTTTTCAGCATGATCAGTCATATTTTCCAAAAAATGGCCAATATTTCACAAATTCTGCCAGGGTATGTAAACTTATGAGCACAACTGGAAATGAAGGAGGAAAAATATTAGAAACACCTTTCAATATAATGCACTCCAGTACACCACCACTACCCACTACGACCTCAATAATAAGCAGCTGAGCTGTTGTATTCGATTGCATTAGATTGTGCAGGTGTTCCTAATAAAGTGGCCAGTGAGTGTATATACAGTATACAATGATAGTGTGTAGTAATATTCTGTACATGGTAAGTAAATCCTATTATACACTGTATATTGTATTGTATTAACAAAAGATACTGTTAAACACAGGTTTGATGAAAAAGGCCTGACATCAGCTCTGGCTATGATCAATGCAGTAGAGATCATGAACAAATCCCCTCTGCTGGCTGCTCTTAACATCACTCTGGGCTACCAGATCCAGGACTCCTGCTCTGATGTCAGCACATCTCTGAGGGCCACAGCGTACTTCACCCAGCAGACCCGCTGCTACACAGGAGGCAACGCCTCCGCATGTGGCCAACTAGTCGTGGCCATTGTAGGAGCCTCTCACTCTGAAATATCTGTTGCTATAGCCCGGCAAATGACCCTCATGATGATTCCACAAGTAAGTTTTTGATTGTTTACTTAAGCGAAAGTATCAATACAGCAATATAAAAATACTCCATTACAAGTGAAAGTCCTGCATGAAAAATCCTACTTAATTAAAGATACATAAGTATTATGAGCTTGATGTAGTAAAAGTATTGCAGTAAAAGTACATAAGTATTATGAGCTTGATGTAGTTAAAGTGTTGCAGTAAAAGTACATAAGTATTATGAGCTTGATGTAGTTAAAGTATTGCAGTAAAAGTACATAAGTATTATGAGCTTGATGTAGTTAAAGTATTGCAGTAAAAGTACATAAGTATTATGAGCTTGATGTAGTAAAAGTATTGCAGTAAAAGTACATAAGTATTATGAGCTTGATGTAGTTAAAGTATTGCAGTAAAAGTAGTGGTTTGGTCCCTCTGACTGATATATTATTATATATGACATCATTAGATTATTAATAGTGAAGCATCAGTGTTAGAGCAGCATGTTACTGTTGTAGCTGCTGGAGGTGGAGCTAGTTTACACTACTTTATATACAGTTAGCTAGTTTAGTCCAGTGGTTCCCAACCAAGGGGTCGGGCCCCTCCAAAGGGTCAGCAGATAAATCTGAGGGGTGGTGAGATGATTAATGGGAGAGGAAAGAAGAAATTTGATTTTTGCTGAAATATTGGATCATTTGAACATTTATTGAAATGAAAGCATGTGAGAAGTTTAGAGGGAAAAATCACTATTTGGTGGAGCTGTTAACAACTCATAGACATGTGAAATGTGACCCCGACTACACACTGCTTTTTGTAAGACGTCAAAAGCCAAAAAGGTTGGAAACCACTGGTTTCATCTTTAACAATGTGTTGTATTTTAAAAGCTTGTTTTATTGTCAAGTACCTACGGAGCCCCTAACGTCCCAAAAGGTGGTATTTTTTTATCTTGTGTGCACAAGTTTTTATCTTGTGTGAACAAGTTATTATCTTGTCTGAACAAGTTATTATCTTGTGCATACAAGTTAATTATCTTGTGTGAACAAGTTATTATCTTGTGTGAACAAGTTATTATCTTGTGTGAACAAGTTATTATCTTGTCTGAACAAGTTATTATCTTGTGCATACAAGTTAATTATCTTGTGTGAACAAGTTATTATCTTGTGCGTACAAGTTAATTATCTTGTGTGAACAAGTTATTATCTTGTGCGTACAGGATGATTATCTTGTGGGAACAGGTTAGTATCTGTACAGTAAAGGCATGATAGGCCTATGCTTTAAAGACCTCGGGGGTAAGTTGCATTTATAGCTTTTAATGGTTTGTTGATTTTTTTCAATTATGTTAGAAACATGGTGGCGTTCATTGCTTTATTTGAATAGTCAATTTGCTATGTTTTTTACAGAGCCCCTAAACTCCCAAAAGGTGATTTTTTTTTTTATCTTGTGCGCACAAGTTAATATCATGTAGGAACAAGTTATTATCTTGTGCATGGAGATAAAAAAATACCACCTTTTGGCTTCCGTAAGTACCATTATCAGGGCAAAATATCAACTTTGAACTTCATATATCTGCCATGAAAGCCAAAAGAGATCAAAGTACTTTTTTCCCATGTAGCAGGAAAAGTACAAATATAAATTATGACTGCATTGACCTTTTCCTCTAGTGCCACCCTCAGGACAAACTTGACTTTTTTAGCCTCATTTCTTTTATACGTCAGCGCAGGGCTGCCACCTTTAGTAAAAGAAATATACGTCTACCTTTCTTATTATAACAAGAAAATATCTTGTTATAACTAGAAACTTTTCTCATTTAAACAAGAAAAAGTATTTCCTCATTTTGAAATACTTTTCTCATTATAATAATAATGTTTTTCATAATAGTAGGTGCTTTTATTATGACAATCACATCCCATGGTTCTTTCTCCAGTAGAGAAGCAGAGTGGACTATATTCTTGGAAGGGTCTGCATGCTGATAACAACCCCATCTAGGCTGCTTAGTAATAAAGGAGTTTCATTATGTGTTAGCCCTAAAAGACTTGATCGATCCATTCAAATGTGCACATGCATCCAACACTGCTGTTTTTGTGAGATACAGAGACGGTCTAATATTTCAAACACCTTTCCTGTTATTACAAGTATTTTTTCACATTATAATGAGAAAACCTACTTGTTTCCATGTGAATAATACATCGTTATAACCTACTTTTTTCCCCCTTATTTGTCATGTACTTAAATGGAAATGACACATCTCATGAGAATAAAATCATTGGTTTTCTCTCCTCCAGATAAGTTATTCATCAACGGCTGTGATTCTGAGTGATAAGAGTCGCTTCCCTGCCTTCATGAGGACCATTCCTAATGACGAGCATCAGACAGCTGCCATGGTCAGACTGCTCAGTTCCTATGGCTGGAACTGGGTGGGAATAGTTACCACAGATGGAGAATACGGACGATCTGCACTTGACAAGTTTGTGTCCCAGGCCTCAGAGAAGGGGATCTGTGTGGCCTTCAAATTAATTCTTCCTCAGTCTGTAACCAGTCAGGATGTGTGCTCTGCTATCAGCCAGGCTGCCACAACCATCTTCAAGCATCCTAAGGTACAGGTGATCGTGTCATTTGCTAAGCCGTTTCATATGAAGCAGCTTTACCAAGAGCTGAGGAAACAGGTGCTGACAGCAGGACAGAACATGGAGTCAATGAGAAAAGTGTGGGTGGCCAGTGACGGCTGGTCCTCCTCCAGCTCTGTGCTGGAAAACTTAACCCTGAAGGACATAGGACACATCGTAGGTTTCACCTTCAAAAGTGGAAACCTATCATCCTTCAGTGAGTATCTGAGCAGGCTGGAGGCAGACAGACACAACTACACAGGGAATAACCTCTTCCTGCAAGAGTTCTACAAGCTGCCGTCCAAAGCTGTGAAGACCCTCAGAGAACACACTCATGCTGACACTACCTACAGTGTTGAGATGGCTGTGAGCGCCATCGCTCAGGCTGTGGCCTCTATCTGCAGGAGCAGAAACTGCAAAACACCAGGCACACTGCAACCCTGGGAGGTATTCACATACTTGAGTGTGTGTGTGTGTGTGTGTGTGTTTGTGTTTGTGTGCTTTTGTTGTATTTATAAGGTTGTCAGGGTTAATTTTAGGGGTTATAGTGTTACAGACAGTTAGGATAATGGTTAGGTTAAATTCATAGAAAAACCAAGGATAAAAGTTTGGCTATTCAGACAGATCATTGTCGCATTAAATGTGACACCTTTGCATGATTGCCATAAAGACTTGATTGAAGAAACTGGCAACACCCTCCTCATACCTGTGCAACTGCTCAAACAGGTGTTTTTCTGAATGAACGTTTCCTGGTAAGAACTTCACAATGTGGTACTAAAATAGAGACACAGTTCTGAGACAGTTATTTAGTTGTGTTGAGTTTATGAGCAGCTGTTGATTCCAGAAGGATTTCCTTGAAAAAAAACCTGCTCAATTTAAACTCAGGTAAATACATATATCATCATTCATTCAACTTTTTCATGTATGTTGAATTGTATTTTTGCATATAGATATATTTCACATTTTTGCATGTTCGGCTGACCTGCTGTGCACTCACTAAGACTGTCTGGAAGTGTGCCAACTGAACACTATATCTATTTCCCCTATAATGAGTACCCAATTACACAGTATTCACTGTACACCAGAGTTTACAGTTACATATCAGTTTCTTTCTAGGAATATATACAAAAAATAAAATGTTGCTATTTTTTCTTGTAGGGAAACAGTAAGGCAGAGCACATTGTTTATAGTAATTATACTAATTGTGCCACAGTCATTGTGGTAATGTTTTCTTGATGCTAAAATACTATGAAGTGCTTTAAACTTTGGGCTAAAGGAGAGGGGCTTAATACAGTTAATTGAAGGTCCTCTAAAGTCTAGTTATACAGTATATATGCCTGTCCCTTTCCAGTCAAGTTGGCCTGGTCTAATAGACTTATCAAAAGCTTTAAATTGATAAATGAAATGTTTCATATAGGTGCTACAAGCTCTGTGGAAGCAGGAGTTTAACCTTGGAGGGAAGAACTATACGTTTGATGACAGAGGAGACATCAACCTGGGTTATGATGTGACGATGTGGAGGTCACATGAAGGGAACATTCATGTCCATGATGTTGTGGCTGAGTATCACCTAGACAAAAAAAACTTCACCTACACCAACCACAACACCTCTGAACAGCTGCTGGTCCTGAGGGTAGGCCCTCATTCTGCTGCCCTCATATCATTTTGTACATACACACACAGTGACGCTCACACCTACCCGCAGCAGTGTGTGTTTACTGACAACATGCAGATTATTAAAACTAACATAAGCAATACCGAAGGAGAGGATTTCAGTTTTAATATACAAGTTTTGTCATATATGTGGAAACTAATGGTAGATCATGGTGTAAAATACCGTAAGAAAATTAACAATAGCAGTAGAATAGAATAATGAATGGTGATATGGTCTCTCCCTGCCTTCCTCAGCACTTCATCTCGAAATGCTCCAATAGCTGCGTCCCTGGAGAGTTCAAGAAAACAGCAGAGGGTCAACATACCTGTTGTTACCAGTGTGTCAACTGTACAGAGAACTACTACTCTAATGACACAGGCAAGACACTCCCCTCCACACGCACACACACACACACACACACACACACACACACAAAATGGCACTGCACATGGATGCACAATGACTAATAACCATGCTCTGAAGTATTTACAGACTTTTCTCTAAACTTTGATTTTTGTGAAATATTGGAAAATTTTGAATGCACTCAGTGCTGATGTCTGTAAAGCAGATATAGTTGATTGACTCAAGCCACCTAGCCTGTTTTCAACTATACAGCTCCAAGAACTAAGGAGCCACATTACTGTTAATGTGTCCACCACATCTGATGATCCATGAAAATTAGACAAATGTGACGCTCAGTCTCGTTTGCACACTCTCATCTCTTCTTCATTTCACTATGTGTAGACTACCTGGAGGCCAACTGCAAAATTTTGTTGTTAACATCAGTCAACATCACAAGAATTGCCACCCTTTATTGTAACACTGATACTGGTGGCACCCAGTCCTTGCTTAAGCCAAACTTCTCAAGTACCTAACATAGGTATTGCCACTCAAGCCAATCAAAGGCTTTTTCTGCATCAAGTGACAATACAGCACTGGGTGTTAAATTCTTGAAAAGTGTAACACATGAAGTAATCTGTTAAAGTTGTCTCCCACCAGACGGGACTTTATAAAAGCGGTATGGTCATAATGCACAAGTTTGGTCATATGTGTCTTAATCCTGGAGGTCAAGACTTTGGAGTATGCCTTTACTTTGGCACATAAAATTCTTGAGGTCCTATAGCAACTGCATAGAGTGGGGTCCTTATTTGGTTTAGGTAAGACAGCAAGTAAAGCCACGTGGACATTGCCAAGAGAGGAACTCTTTTCAGTTTCAGCTAGAATCATATCTAACATGTATTCTCCAAGTTCATCCCAGACAGTTGAATAAAACTCGGGTGGAATACCATCCTACCCTGAAGACTTTTCTCTTTTCATACTGAAGATGGCCTCTTTGAGTTCATTTAATGTAACAGGAGTCCCCAAATGGTCTGCTTTGTTTGTTTGTTTTGTTAATTGCTTGTAAAGCACTTGAATTGCATTAGTTTAATTTGAAAGGTGCTATATAAACAAAGTTTGATGAAGTTTGATTGAAAATGGAAAAAAGTTCTGTGTCAACTCATCTCTTATCACTGCCAGGTACATTATACCCATATTAAACCTATTTAATGTGGTGGTAAATCAGTATAAGCCTGTCTCTTAACACAGCTCCTGCACTCTTTGACTGCAGGAGCTTTCCCCAGGGACTAAGAACCTTTTGAGGCACTCAGTTCCTCTATCTGCGTTTCCACCAGAGGGACCAAAGTCTAAATTAAGTTCCTGGGAGATTGTTTTACCCCCAAAAAGTCCCTGCTGCGAGGGGTAGTACTATCTAAAAGTACAGGAACTTTGGAGGCAGGGTTTGCAGGGATGACCGCCGCTGATTGGTCAAACACACAGCACGGCTGCTTCAAAAGTACTGCTTCATTCATAAAACAAGGAAGTAAACTAGTATCAATTTAGGACCAGTTTAGGATGAGGGGAGGACATTGCTCTTTGTTTGTTAACATTAAAAGAGAGAGAGAGAGAGTGCAGCGGTGATCGAGCGAGCTAGAGTGAGAATGAAGAGAGGGAGAGGCAGTAGCAAGAACAAAGCCAGTGAATGAGAGAAAAAAAAAATGTTATTTTCTAATTGTTTCATAGCGGTTATGTTCTAAAGCAGAAATAAATAACCATCAAACACTCAACAGATGATTTACTGTGGAGACAGACACTCTTAGTTTCAGATTTCCCCTCTGCATTTCTCCTTTTAATTCATTAGTTTTATCTAACTCATGTAGGAGTAAAAACAAAGAACAACAGGACAAATCTGTGTTGTTTTTTTCTCATGTGTGAATGCTACATTTCAAGGCCCACCATATTTTTCTAATTCCTCATAAGTTTAATTTGCATGATCTACCTGGTTCCTCAGATGCAGTGGAAATGCAAACACGACGGCACAACAAGGACTTAAAGTTCCAGGTTTAGTTCCTGAGATTAGTTCCTCTGGTTCCAAAGTACCTGGAACTTTTGGTCGAAACAGGGCTTTAGAGATCTGTAATAGTCTGTGAAGACTGTCAGCCACTCAGGTTATGGGGTTGTGTTGGTTGAACAGACCTCTGCCCACAGTGAAACACCTGAACAACATTAAAACCAGTGTGAAACTTCTTAGCTACAGCACCATCCTGACATTCCCTCCCAGGCAGTTTACACTTAATGCAACTCTCACATGAATGTCATGTGACCCTAAGATCTAAACTCAAACCTCACAACCCTTGTCTATCATCAACTTGTGAATCACCCAAAAAGATCTGAATGTCTGTGAAATGTCTGCAAGACTGAAACAACGAAATCCAGTTGCCTTTGACTTCCAGCCTCCCTGGTTATTCACATCTACTTGTGATGCATGTTAACCTAAAACCAAGTTAGCTGAATAACCAAGTTAGGAATGAAATACTTGCACCACAAGCACACACAGTCAAATGCTATATGAACCTGCATGTGATTGATAGATTGAGTCATATTGTACCTTTACCTGTGCTCCTCCACTCCTCCAGATATGGACCAGTGTCTGAGCTGCGACACAAGCACAGAGTGGTCTCCTGAAGGCAGCTCCAACTGCCTGCCCAAAGCCCTGCTCTTCTTCTCCTGGCAGGATGGCTTTGCTGTGGTGCTCTTGACATTTTCAGCCCTGGGCATCCTCCTGGCTCTCCTGGTGTCTGCTCTGTTTCTACATCAGCGTGACACTCCTGTAGTGAAGGCTGCTGGGGGTCCACTGAGCCAGGTCATCCTGTTCTCTCTGGTTGTCAGTTTCATCAGCTCCATGCTGTTTGTAGGCCGACCCAACAGCTTCCAGTGTAAGGCTCGACAAGTGCTCTTTGGCATCAGCTTCACTCTGTGTGTCTCCTGCATCCTGGTTAAGTCCCTGCAGATCCTGCTGGCCTTCCAGTTCAACCCCGCGCTGCAGGAGGTTCTACGGAGGCTCTACCAGCCTTTTGTCATCGTCATTGTCTGTGTGGCCTTACAGGCAACCACCTGCATATGCTGGCTGGTCCTAAAAAGCCCATTTAATGACATCATCAAGTCTCCAACCACTCTGCTGGAATACTGCCATGAGGGCTCATATTTGGGCTTTGGGGTGATGTTGGGCTATATAGCCATCTTGGCCTTTGTGTGTTTCATCTGTGCCTTCAAAGGGCGTAAATTACCACAGCAGTACAACGAGGCGAGGTTCATCACCTTCAGCATGCTGCTCTACCTCATCTCCTGGCTGCTCTTTGTTCCTGTTTACGTTACCACTTCAGGAGTGTACCTGCCCGCTGTGGAGATGGTGGTCATTCTCATTTCCAATTATGGCATCCTTAGTTGTCATTTCTTCACAAAGTGCTATATAATCCTTTTTAAGAGGGAACAAAACACAAAGAGCGCTTTCAGGAAGGAACTGTATGAATATTCCAGTAAAACCGCACAGTCCGTCCCTATGTCTGAAAGTTCAGTGTCAGAGCAACAGACCAGCAGTCAGCATTGCATCATCAGTGCTCCGTCCCTCTCCCTGCCTGCAGCCACTTCTCTCAAACCTGATGTGGTGACAAACTGCAGAGTCTGGACCACCTGCACAAGTTTGCACAGAGGTTCAATCACACGACACCACTGCCTCAGAAGAAGCACCAGCATATAAAGTGGCACTATTTGGCATGTCCCAGTAGCCCACTGGTTAAGACACATTCCACATAACCACAAGGTCAGTGTTTCGATTCTGGCAGCAGAACCTTGTTGCATGTCGCCTCCTTGTCTCTCTCTTGCCCTTGTTTCCTGTCTATTCTCTAATGTCACTGTAATAAATGCTTAAAATGCACCAAAAATATATATTTAAAAAAACTGTCACTATTTAACATGGGTACATTTTACAGGACCTGAGTCCATTTCTGTGTTTTAAGTCTATTTTTGTATCTACTATTTGTCTTCATGACATCCTATGTGACCCTGGCCAACAACCAGAGTAGTGGAATGGTGTTCTCTGATTGGAGTGTTTCAGAAAGCAGATGTTACTGTACATTATGAAAGATCATGAAAAAAGGCCATTTTTACAATTTACAATTAAAATTTCTTTTAGCAGACACTTTTATCCAAAGCGGCAAACATCTGAGAGCTGATACAACACAAGCAGGGATCTAGTCAGGAGAGAACAACATGAGTAAGTGCCATAAAACTAAGTTTGAGTCTGATAGGACATAGGTGCCAACAGGCAGTGTACAGAGGCAATGCATAGAGTACATAAAAGTAGATTTTAAAAAATAATATTGTTATTTAAATTTTAACATCAACATATGGACATATTGAACATATACATTAACATTTAGACATACACAGTTTATAGATCATTTACAACTGTGAATTTCTGAAAATAAGAGCTCCTTAAACAAGTAGTTTGTGTCTTTCCCTTTGCATTTCCCTTTCGATATACTGTAAGTCTTTCTCTCCAAAGTAAGACAGACTGTTACATTCATATTTTGATAGAGGGTATGTCCATATTCTTGTAGAGGAGTGCATTTATCCTCCTGGCCTCACGTCCAAAGTCACTGAACAACGAGTGATCAAAAGTGACAACATAGGCCTTTAAGTAGAGTCTGAATATACAGAGTTTGTCTTGAAGAGGAATTTCTTGCTCCGGCATATACGTTCAACAACCTTCTTCCACAATCACTGTAGCTTTGGCCATTCCCAAACACCGTTTTCCTCCATGTGTGCAATACAAATATCTGGAACACAAAGTGTGCATTGGGTTCTTGTTAACCATTTGTATTGTAATAACTCACATTTTGTATTTATTGACTGTGTGTGGGTCTTGTAACACGCCATTATATATATATATATATATATATATATATATATATATATATATATTAGAGATGTACAGAGAGCCCAGTATTTGTATTTGTATCTGTATTTGTTGAGGCAGCAAAATTATTTGTATTTGTATTCGAATAAAAGTGGAAAGAGACTTAAAATCCTGTTTTTGTTTTTATTACGCTTTTAATTTTAGAAAATTAAAGTGTTACAATAAGTGTTCATGAATAAACTACCTTATGAAGGAGGTCCCCACACCGGGTCTAGCACTGGAGTCTCCCAGATCATAGATGACTGCACTGACTACTGAGCCAAAACTTTACTCATCACCTCATTGCAGACAGACTTCTACCTATTTATACACCCATAACACAGAGACAGCACAGCATGTAATGTGTAGGGAAGAACTTCAAAGGCAATTTTTTCTTTGCAGTTTTCATTTATTGCCTATTTTTTACAACCTTACTTTGTGGAAAGGAGAAGGGGAACAACAGGTTATGGAAAGTCCCTTGGAAGCACTTCACGTGTGTCAGTAGCTCAGCTTTATCTCTGGCAAACACCCCCAATTCCGGGAGTGATGTCCAAATTAGGAAATGTGCATCATGTAGCAGGTGGATGTGACTCCCCTCGTCGAGATCTGCTGATCTGAGATAGCGATGTAACTGACCTGTGTGCTGGTATTTGACATGGGTTTTTTTCTTCCCGAAAACAAATATTTTTAAAAAATATCTGTATGAAACAAATATTCCTAAAAAATTTCTGAATAACATATTTGTATTCGGGCACACCCCTAACATGTATATATGTTAGGGGTGTGCCCGTATATATATATATATATATATATATGTTATATATATATATATATATATATATATATATATATATATATATATATATATATATATATATATATATATATATACACACACATACATATACACATACATATACATATATGTGGCCTGGTGAAAATTAAACCGGCACAGGACACAGAAATATCTCTTTGGGGTCTTTATTCTGAACAGGAAAATTTGGTGTTCAGCTAAGATTAAAAAAAATAAAATAAAATAAAAGCTTTAAAACAAAACATGCAGACGGTTTTCTGCTGTATATGCAGTCCTTTTATATAAACAAAATCAGTACCAGCGAAGGACTCTCCTCTATCCACTGTAACACCTAAACCTATCTAATCACTTAAGGCGAGACACCTAGGCTCTTCACTGTATTCTGTACAGTCGTAGTATCAATAACCATGAACTACTGGTGTTAAACCACCCACTACCAAATACCGCAGAAACAAGTATGCTAGTACAAAAGAGTTCAAAAATAACTACAAATATGTAGGCTAGTACAAAAGAGTGCAAAAATAACTACATATATGAAGGCTAGTACAAAAGAGTTCAAAGATAACTACAAATATGTAGGCTAGTACAAAAGAGTGCAAAAATAACTACAAATATGTAGGCTAGTACAAAAGAGTGCAAAAATAACTACAAATATGTAGGCTAGTACAAAAGAGTGCAAAAATAACTACAAATATGTAGGCTAGTACAAAAGAGTGCAAAAATAACTATAGTGGCTCATCCCTATAACAAACAGAGCCCACAAATTCACAGTCATACATTCACAGTTCTTGAAATTTTCCGATGAATGTGTACACTAAAATACATACTGACTTGTGCATCTGTCCAGGAGCACAAACAAGAGTGATGGCGGGACAAAATTACATCGGGTTCCCCACACGACTATGCTCTATACACTGTCTGCATGTCTGTCAACATCCAACAAATACAGAAACATCAGCATACAACATCTTACAATTTGTAGGTATCCATTACCCTAAAATGTGTATCATTTGATATTTCGTATCAACAGTCACATTTTACATAATATTTACCTTCAGAAACAGTCCATTATAACCGGAAAACATTGCTTGCTCACAGCGCAGTAAACAAAATAGCTTTTCTCCTCCGGTTTTCTCTCTAAACCGTTTCCCAACATCCTTTGCCCTCACAGGGGGTTTTCCAAATTTGGACAGTGCCATCTGGTAGCGTTAATAGCTACAGTCACGTTTTCCCAAATTGCTGACTGACAGTATGGATTCAGAACAAAAAGATCAACCTCTGTGATGCTAATTGAATTAACTGAAAAAATTACCTATTGTATAGACAAAAAACAGTATGCAGTAGGAGTTTTTATAGATCTACTTAGAAAACAGCCAACAATTTGTAAAGATAGGTAAGCATAAATCCAGATGCATGGATATTACTTGTGAGGTACCTCAGGGGTTAGTATTAGGCCCAACATTTTGTATAAAAATGACATACAAACGTGTGACAAATTAAAGGAAAAACCAACATAAAGTGTTGTAGTAAGATGTTGGGCCACCCATGCCACCAAAACAGCTTCAATGCACCTTGGCATTGATTCTACAAGTCTCTGCAACTGGAGGGATGAACACCATTCTTCCAAAAGATATTCCATCCATTCTATCCCTTTGGTGTTTTGATGAAGGTGGTGGAGAGCGTGGTCTAACACGTTAGTCCAAAATCTTCCATAGGTGTTCAACTAGGTTGAGATCTGGTGACTGCGAAGGCTAGAGCGTATGATTCACATCATTTTCATACTCATCAAACCATTCAGTGACTCCTCATGCCCTATGAATGGGGCCATTGTCATCCTGGAAGAGACCACTCCCATCAGGATAGAAATGTTTCATCAGGATAAAGGTGATCAGTCAGAATAACTTTATATTGATTTGCAGTGACGCTTCCCTCTAAGTGGACAATTAGACCCAAACCATGCCAGCAAAATGCCCCAAACAGCATAACAGAGCCATAACAGATCCCCTCACTGTAGGGGTCAAGCATTCTGACCTGTAGTGGGTTTTCCTTTAATTTGTCACCTATATAGATAGATAGATAAGTCGTCTGTACTTACAGAGTAAGGAAGGAAGAACAGCACATACTTAATGGTTTCTGTGTAACTAAAGAATATAATAATTTTTCATAACTACCTGCATACCTTATTATTGTGTAATTAAAGATATACTATGTATATTATTACATTACTGTATTGTTATTTTTTCATCCTCGGATGACAATACAAGCCTTCCATAGCTGTGAACTTGAGAGAGGTAAGTTTGCCCGTTATGAGCTGCTGCAGTGCTGGACCGACATAAGCATAATAAATCCCAGGAGTGTGGGTGAAGCTTGCTTGCCAAACACACATGCATAAAAAATGAGTATCATAACTGCCATGAGCAAAGGGCAAAAACATTTGATTTTTATTGCACTTACAGTTACATTTGTATCCCATTTGATTACACTTCCCAGAACGTATGAACTTAAATCCCCAATTGTTACTCCCTTGTTTCTCATTGTCTTGTTTTCTTCCAATGTAAGCTGCAAGCAATTAAGTACCTGTAAGAACCTGTAAGTATTTTATATGTACAGATTCATATGAGGAAGTTAGACTGAAGGTTCCTGGAAAGTACATGGTAAGTGACAGGAAGTTATACTGTAAAACGCGGGCTGTATTATAAAGTGTTACCATATTCTTCATGCTTCTAATTTCCTGCAAGAATGTCACCTGTATCTGAATAGGATTTTTGTTTCTTTTGTCCAACTGCAAAAGAAATAGGAAATTCCCTGAAACAACTTCTTTAGATTCCTGCAGATAAGAAACTATGTGCTACCCACACAGCCAGTTTGAAAAAGGCCTCACCTTCTTCATTGAGGTGTGTTATTTTTAGACTTTCTGTTTGTGTTAACCCTCCTATTAAGGCAGACTGGGAGAGTGAGCTGGGATCTAACATCTCTGAAGAGCTCTGGAAACAGAACCTTGATGAGATCCATTCCTGTTCATCAGTTCCAGACACTCAGTTTAAAATCACTCACAGACTTCACTAATCAAAGGCTAAACTACAGAGAAAATTTCCTGAGATCTCCTCATCAAGTGACATATAGTCTGGAAGAAGCTGATTTACTTCACAGTTTTGCGCTTTGTCCTAATTTAGTAAACTAATGGTCTGGGACCTTTAGATTTCTATCTACAATGCTTGGGTAGTGTGTGTGCGTGTGTGTGTGTGTGTGTGTGTGTGTGTGTGTGTGTGTGTGTGTGTGTAAAAGAGTGTAAAATCTGTTTTGTTGTGTCTTCTACCTCTGTCACTTCAATTTCATGATATTGTATATCTTTTTCTTAATAAACATATTTAAAGATGTTTCACATTGTCAGTTTGAAAATTATAGCAAATTTCAGCATTATTATTGCAGCCACTGTCATTATGGTAATGACTGATTTAGATTTTCCTTACATTTCATTTTGGCTCTAATTATATATTTTCAAACATGGACATTAAAAAATTAGTGATTTATATTTCAGTTTTAATTTCAATTTGAGGAAATTATTTTATTTCAGTATTGGCAGCCCTGGAGTCCAACATTTAAAAGTTGTCATGAGGGCTGGTCAGCTGCCAAAACAGACATCAGTATCTGCTACAGCTGTCTTTTTTCACCCAATCACCTTGTGCCTTGGTTTCAGGCCCGTCACGGTGATGGAAGAAATTAGGCTGTAGCGTAGGACAACTCAATATTTGTCATTTTGAGACGCAGAGGAGTTTCATCTTTTGAATTCTAAAGCCCCAACAGGTTGAAAGGCGCCATTCCCTCAAGGACTGAGGGGGAGCATCAATCATCAATCATATATCATATATCGGCAAAGCGCAAATAGTGGGGTTTTTTTTCATGAATATTTGTTTCATACAAATATTTTTAAAAAATATTTGCTTTTGGGAAGAAAAAAAACCCATGTCAAATACTAGCACGCAGGTCAGTTTCATCGCTATCTCAGTCTCTGTCCTCTGCTCCACTGTTAAGTCTATCAGCAGGTCTCAACGAGGGGAGTCACATCCACCTACTACATGACACACATTTTCTAATTTGGACATCATTCCCGGAGTTGGGGGTGTTCCCCAGAGATAAAGCTGAGCTACTAACACATGCAAAGTGCTCCCAAGGGACTCTCCATAACCTGTTGTTCCTCTTCTCTGTTCCACAATGTTAGGTTGTAAAAAATAGGCAATAATTGAAAAGTGCAAAGCAATAATCGCCTTTGAAGTTTTTCCCTACACAGTACACGGTGTGTTGTCTCTGTGTTATAGGTGTATAAATAGGTAGAGGTCTGTCTGCAATGAGGTGATGAGTTGGTGGTTTTAGCTCAGTAGTCAGTGCAGTTGTCTATGATCTGGGAGACTCCAGCTCAAGACCTGGTGTGAGGACCTCCTTCATAAGGTAGTTTATTCATGAACACTTATTGTAACACTTTAATTTTCTAAAATTAAAAGCGTAATAAAAACAAAAACAGGATTTTAAGCCTCTTTCCACTTTTATTCGAATACAAATACAAATAATTTTGCTGCCTCAACAAATACAGATACAGATATAAATACAAATATGGGGCTCTCTGCACATCCCTTGTAACTGCCATGTCATTAAGCATTACTTTCTGACAGTTGTCCTGTCTCAGCATACTTACTCAATAAAATGTCATGTTTGAGTTAATAACACTATGGAACGTGGTACAAATCTGTCTATATTACATGGGAAAGGCTTTGTAATACCATGGGATTAAACATTGCTTTCTTTTACAGTACAGTTTCCATTCACTTACTCTGTAAATTGTAATATCTTAGTAATGCTGCAGAACAAACATGGTACAAGTCTGTGTTGATTGCATTGAAAAGGAAATAATCTATCACAAATTATATGGTAAGAGCCTAGTAATACCATAGAAACAAACAAGGCTTAATTTTACAGTACAGTTTCAGCTTCCTTACTGAATAAATTGTCATGTTTTACTTAGTAATGTTGTGCAACACATATCATACAAGTAAAAGGAAGGGTTACCAAGATTTCTATGGTCAATATTTCACTGTCCATGCCTCCAAAACCTGACCTCAATCCAACGGCTCATGTATTTCACCACACTGAAGGCAAAAGAACCTCCAGAACAAGCCAGGTGAGAGTGACAGCAGTACAGGCTTGTATATGTGTCCACACTCCTCCTCCTCCTCCTTGTAATCAGAATATTTATACTTAATACTCATCATTTATTTCTCCTTTTTATCTTCTGCCAAGCAGTTCAAAATTTTGGATCTCATGTCTCAGGGGGTGACATCTTTAAAAACAGTGAGGTAAAAGGTTGGTGCTAGACTGGAGCAGCCGGAGGGACGATTTGCGAAATGCTTACGAGATTTTGTATGCTAACCTTAACCTTAACCTAACCATAACCCTTACCCTGACCCTAACTGCACTCGCTAGCAATCTAGCACGGACCAAGGTGAAGTGTCATAACCTTGTATCTATTTGCATGCATGTGAATCCAGAAGGCTACAACTTTAGGTCACCTCCAAAGAACATGAAGTCCCATTCTTATGACTGTCTCTGAGTTTGATGCAGCTTAACAAACTGCTGTAAAACAACAGGTTAAGTTTGTTTTCTCTGTTAAAATTGTTCTGTCTGCTTATCCGCTTGTGAAGATTATTTAATCTGTTACCACATTTACTGTATGTATAAACAGGTCATCATGTGTCATGCTGGCAAAGACAAAAAAAGCCATTATTTAACAAAGAGGTTCTTGCACTACACAAATGAAAATGACATCTAAGACAATGAATCCATTGCCTGAAAATGTCTGTGGTCAGCCTATTAGGATGACAGGGTAAACAGCCTCAGGTGCTGCTTGTCATCGAGTTTCATCCACATTGAAAATCCCCGTCTCTGAACCTGTCAGTCTGGTTGAGCAACAATAAATAAGAAGATAAGACAGCAGAGGGGAACCGTGACAAAAATAAATATTAGATGGCACCACAGCTTCCCTTAAACACTTTCAGTGTGTCAATATCCTCGTTCTTTTAGTGGGTGTCTATTTCTGGGAAAGAGACAGTAGGATTATGGGAATCCGACAGCACACTCAGTCTCCATTTGTTGCACAAAAAAGGGCCCCAAAACCATTACTGAAAGACTGCAGGGAGAATACAACCCTTAGAACTCAGTAGAAACTTGAAATTCTCTCACACCTTTGAGGAATTGTAAACTCCAGCCAAGCTGTAATGAGATATCACAGCTGCGATTCACAGTCTTGTAATCTTTTGTTAGTGATACTCAAGGATATAATCACGTTCAACAATAAACAGCCTGACAGGGTTTCCATTGTTTCACTGGACATGTGTATGTATATGTGAGATGTCACCAGTTGGACTCGAAACATCCTAAAATGCATTCTGAATTTTCATGTTTTGGTTTTTTTTTTTTTGATCTTGTCTTGTTAATTCATATGCTCATATTTATATTCATGCATTAAACATGAATGAGTCCCATAATTCTAGTCCACATGTGCACATTGGCGTTGTCCTCTTAATGTTAAAAACAGAATTACTTTGTAATAACTTTGGGATTGTTTTGACTAATTTTTCTACATCATTCCTATTAGTTTTCAATTGTTTTGATATCACTGGTATCTTTTTATAAAGAGTTTATAAGTTGTAAATACAGGCTTATAAAAGGTTATTAAATAATTTACTAATGATTTATAAATCCTTAATAATTCATTAATAAGATCCACTTTTGGCTCATCAGATTGTGAAAAATCTCTTGTGCAGCAGACAATTGCTTTGTGTGTTTGGGAAATTCGTGACTCATGTTTGACTGTTGATTGACAGTTAAAGTGAAAATGTTAAGAGAACAGTACAGCAGAGCTGAAATGTTTATGGCAATGAGTTTCCAAGTTGGGAATTGTTCACTGGTTGGATAAAAACTCTATGCTATTATGTTATTAAGACATTGGTAAAGGGTTCATAAGTTTAATTTTCTGACAAACAATCATTTTACGCAGCAACTAAGTCATTATTAAGGGGTCAAAGGAATTGTTTAGGCTTCATCATAAGACAACAGCAAAAGCTATAAATGACAATATTTCATAAAAGGTTCTTACAATACTCTATCTAGTCTGTAAATGTTAGAATGTCTAAAAAATATTTATTACATGGCTTTGTTGAATAATCGATTCTGATTGGTCAATTACACCATTCTACAGTCTGTTATTTCTGAATAGCAGAATGCTGCTATGAATAACTGACCATTGCTATGGACGCAGTTCTGATCATAGACTCTGGAGGACCACATCGAATTATATCAACCTGCAGAAAGAAGTCCAGTAAAATTACCAACTGCAGCTCAATCACAACACCTTGCGGCAAAAAACGTTACTACTATTCGAGAGAGGGAAAAGTGGAGCAAGATCCTGTCCTCCAATCCAGGCAACGGCAGCAGATCTGGTGAGCGCCTCTCCTAGTTGGTATCGCTACATACTAACTTAAGTGATAAGCAGCAGTGATAATAGTAATATTGTTACCAGTTGTAACACTAGTAACAATTGTGTTTCCAGGTGTGTCAACTGCAAAGCCCCAGTAAGAAGGAAACATAGAGATGAATGAGGACAGAAACATCAACATCAATATTCCCAAAGAAGTCCTATTCACCTTGTCTCACTTCAACATCACTACAACAGAAATGTTTAGTGTAACGCAAATTATAATGCTAAATAGGCTAATCTTAAGAAGGCTACAGAATTTTCATAGATATTTATGTTGCTATGCACACAGTTCCAACCATAGAATCAAACAGACATTTTTTAGCAGAAGCAATAAAATCATTGTTAAATCTACAAAATCATTTTTAAATCAATATTTTGTGTCACATTATTGATTTCTTCAATAAATAGCTGTGTAATAAAGCAAGATAATGTACAGCAAGTGGGTCATTATTGTGACATGAACCCCGACAGGGGTGTACATTATCCCTTACTCAGTGATTGAGTTGTGTTCTGGATGCTTTGCAGCACTTTTCCAGAAGGTCAGTGGTCAAATTCTTATTAATGACTTGTAACTGGAAAGCTTCACTAGATATAAACTACAAACCGCCCTAAAGACAGGATGTCCCCCAAAACTTAAAGGGGACATACTCTACACATAATCAGGTCTATATTTATATTCAGGGGCTCTTCTGGAATATCTTTGCATAATTTACAGTCTAAAAAAACTCCTTATTTATCTTATGCTGCGTTCACATGGATTCAGGCAGATGGTAACTGTAGATGGCACTGCCATCAAAAGTTAAAAAATTTGAATTTTTTGCAAACCCAAAAATACGCACTTTCATATTCTCATAATAATAAAGCTGTAGTAGCAGACTAGTATAAACTAATAAGTAGATTTTAAAACTGTCATCTTGGTCTCATCTTGTAATTTGCACCTCTTTTTTTTTTTTTTTCAATTTTCAGGCATTGGCAGCGGGGCTCTCTGTGATGACATCACAAACTGGTTGTTATTGTCCCAGGGCTATCATACAAAATGTTGGTCTCCCAAGCCCCCAGAACAGCGCCGATCTGTGAAGCCAATTTGACATAGCGGCCAACCCCTACGAAATGTCTCGTCTCACTATTGAATTCGATCTTTTCAGTCCAATCACATTTCGAAAGTCTAGAAGAGCTGCATGATTGAACTGTTTTATCCCTGGGCTGTGAAGCCAATTTGACATAGCGGCCAAACCGAGTAATTACAACGTCACGTGATGCTATTGGGCCCAAAAAGACTTTTTCCCATAGACTTACATTGTGAAAGAGACGTCTGTAAATCAGCATATACATTTTTTTGAGCATCAATAACCCTGCGAAATGACAGGGAATTAGAATCAGAATCAGAATTTGACCCGTTCGGTCCAATCACATTTCGACAGTCTAGAAGAGCCGTATGATTGAATTGTTTTATCCACATTCAAGTTAGCTGGAGGGCTAAACTGGAAGTAGCTGGCTCGGCCAGTGAAAGTCACTAGTGCACTTGCTCTAGTGACCAGTGATCCCGGAAGAGCCGGGTAATTTTATACCTGCAAGTCGAACTGTTTTGGCTTTATGGGCCACTGAGCAACTTTCATAAGAATGAACGGGGCCCCGCCTCTGACGCTGTATCCAGTTCCTGTTATACATCCATGACTTGACTCTCTGGAGGCTCTGTCAACAAACCATGAAACAACTTCTCAAAAACATCCAAACATGTTTGAGCTGAAATCTGATCCTAAATATGAGAGTGGATGACGTAAACAACACAAACCTTAGCAACAACCTTAGCAACAAAGGCTACAGAATGGACGGCTGTTTATGGGCATGTGCAACTAGCAAACGTCAGCTCATCAGCAAGGTAGAAAAAAACATTGGAAACAAAGCATTCAGAGCAGGTCAAAGCCATGGCTTTTGAGTTGCAGGGAGCATTTTTACATACATTAACTTCAAGTTTTGGAACTTTGACCATATTTAATATGAAACTGTCCAAGCAAGGTTCAGCTATCTGTGTTCAACAGGCCTGAACCCATAACTCATTTTGAGAAATATTTACATTGGAAGACCTTGAAATATGCAGTACTCCTCAACACCTGGAAACAGACTTTGATGTGTAAAATTGGTTCCCCTTTAACAAGGAAAGTTCCTGCAGTTTAGGGAATCCGTACTTAGTTTTTCAAAGCAGACACTTGAGGATCATTTGATAACATCTGAGAAGGAATAAAGAACCCACAGACTTGTCTAATGGTCCTATTGTAAAGTACTCAAGAAATGTGAACATTGTAACTACTAAAACTGGAGAGGGATCACACACCCAAATAAAGTCTTCTATGGAATCCTGCTGAATAGGATTGACAATTCACTGCACCTGAAATGGTTGGGATAAATTTCATAATACAAAAACCCACAATATTCTCAGTTTACAGCAGGTATACATGTACTTAGCACACAGCTGCTTTACACAAAAGACAAGCAAACAGAACATTAGTGACCACAATATTAACCACTTCCAAATATCAATTGCGATTGACATGCCAACAAAAACAAAAACCATAAAAACTGTAACACATCTGCTGCCACAACCAATCGTGTCATATTTAATTTTTTAAAGAATACTTTGTTCAGGTATTTGTTCAGGTATTATGCATTTATAAAAAATGAATATATATGCTTTTAAATATTTGTTTGATGGTGGGAAGTGCAGAAAGACAGGACACAGGGGTAGAGAGGGTTATGACATGCAACAAAGGTCTGTGGCTGGAATCAAACCGTGGATGTTGCAGTTATGTGGCATGCTTCTTAACTAGTAGGCTACCGGTAGGACCCATTGCTACCAACCAGGTGATGAACCAAGTAAGACACACTTGACCTCATACTTATCCAGAAAATCTAGATTGTAGATTTTGCAGATGATATTATCCTGTATATGTACGTATGTTTCATCACACATCTACATATGCAAGGACAGAGACTGAGAATTATTATGCTGAGACTGAACATCCAAGAACACTATTTGCATTGACTTTATATGACATCAACATCATGACAACAGTAACAACAAAAGACAGACATATTGAACAAGCTGGCAATGACAAGAGTAACATTTCATAAATAAAATCCACCGAGAAATCAAATGTCCTCCCAGCCCACTACTGATGTTCTAAAATTCAACACAGCTTTCTCAGTTGAGCTGAACTTTACCTCCACAAATGTGTTTTTCTTCCTGTTCCTACAGTTGGATGTTTGAGCTTCACTGTGCAAAATGTTTGACACTAGAGGGCTGTTTTCACATTCATCTCCTGAAGGGGAAAAGTTTCTCTGTGCTCACTGAAAATCCTATGAGCATGATTTGTGACATCACAACTACTTTGTAAGCCAATCCTGGTCCAGTCACACAAGTAAGTTACACACGTGTGATGTGGAAACTTGAAGCCTCCAGTGCACATACACTGAGAATGAACTTTTCAGTGAAGTAGGAGACATCTTGTGTCCAGCAGTTACACTTTTGAGATAAAATATATTTACATATATATAGATTCTACAACAAGATAACATGATAATTTCACTTTTTTTGTGGAAAAACCACATCAGACACATATTATTCTAAGTATATGTATATGTATATAAGTATTTTATGTCTCAAGGGTATCTTTTTTTTTTCTTTTTGTTCTGCATGTTGTTTAATATGTGATCAATTTCCCTCCCAAGACAAAACACAAGGCTGTCTATACTTTCTTAGACTGTGGTTGGAACTGGACCAGTTACTTTTAGCCAAACACAGAAACTATTTTTCCATCCAAGTTTTACTACAGAATCCCGAGGAGACTGAATAGACAGCAGCAGCACTGCAGAGAACATGGTTTAGTCCCAGCTGACGTGTCAGTGCATCTAGTGTGACAGGATGTTTTTTCAGTGAGTTGGTTTATGCTTTATGACTGAATGATTTTCAATAACAGCAGATTGGGACTCTCCCTCATGTTAGCATGGACAGTGAAGAAGCTTGTTCCTGAACTGCAGTCATATGCTGCATGTTTTTACTTGTGGTGACTTCAGTCTGATGTATGGAAATGTTTCTTCTAAAAATGAATGCTGTCCTGTTAGAAAATTATTCATATTTCATTTCATTCTTCCCTTGAGAGATTTAAAGTAAAACATGTTTTGTTTTGTTTTGTTTGCATGCCATAAAAGTGTGGTTGGCCATATTCATAATCAACTAGCAATTAATTGGATCACCATATTAGTTATAAGAAATAGGTTAGATGTAGATCTTTATTAGTGATTGAATGTCATTGCTCCATCTACCTTTAGCTCAAAGTGTCTCAAACCTTCACTGTATCTGCATCATAATTTGAAAGCAGAACCACAGTAAGGTTAAGTGTGTCATATAAAGTTAGCCTGCAGTGTCATTCAAGTTCAGCAACGCCAGTTCCCTTCTTCAATTTATCAGTGATGTGAACTGAAACATGATGACCATGTAATTTATTGTTTGAAACATCACTAATATGATCAATTCATCAATGAAGGGATGTTTTCATGGACAACCTGAAGATACACACTTGATCATCAAACTGTTAGCAAGACATTCAGAACTCCATATATACAGATTACTTTCTATGTAAAAAGCAAGCATGTAAAACCAGCGCTTACACAGCTGTATTGGGTCAGGACCAGAGTGGCTGGAATGTTTATGTCTGTCATTATTTCTAATGTGTGATCTGGTGGATCTTGTGAATATCTTTGTTACATTAACATATTAAGTTGTATACATCTTAAATTATTTATGCACTTCTGACTAATTAATGGTGAAACCAGTTGTACTAAATATTATAATATTATCAACACTGGGGTGGGCTTTGTTTTTTTAAGTGAAATATAAGATTCAGCTCCCCTTCCCACTCGAATAATTTTTGTACAGTCCCTAACTCTCTCTGTATGTCTGTTTGTATCCCCCTCCTTTCTAAGAGTAATACAGATGGGTGACAAATTAAAGACCAGTTCAGGCCTGAACAACTTTGTATTGACTTGCAATGACTCTTCCCTCTAAGGGGACAGTGGACCCAAACCATGCCAGCAAAATGCCCCCCACAGCATAACAGAGCCACCAGATCCCCACACTGTAGGGGTCAAGCATTCAGACATGTACTGGTTTTTCCTTAAATTTGTCAACTATCTGTACATACAATACACAACAGCTCCCCCCTGAGATAAAGAAGATACTCAACACTGAAAATTTGTTTGATATTACCAAACATGCAATTCCCATGAGACATTTGTTTTTATTGATCTATTTATTTTATTTTGCACACTTACAGGGTCGGCATTCCTTTTTGTCCACTGCAAATTCCCACCTGATAAATGTGTGTGTCGTATCATATTGATTAACAATTAGTACATGGGAGGTAGACATTAGAACTGAACCAGACCAAGAAGAGTGGGAAAATACAATGCTAAAGTAAAACCAACAAACAAACACAAAAAATCTTTTCGTAACAGGTTAAGAGTCAATATCATATATACTCCATACACTACAACCAACACTACATTTCTCAATGAGAACTACTCCAGTGTCTCTCCTCCATCTGCATAAAAAGTCAGATTTTTATTTTCTGTGTTGTGCCTGTTTATTAAAATAAGAATATAAGAGAATAACTTTGTGTCATCTTCCACATGGAACTTAAAATGCAACCTGGATAGTTTTTTCTGGGACTTTCCTCTGAAGGCTCCAACTTAACCCCTGAACAGTACACTTCAGTGTACTTCTTCAGTGGATTAAAGACAGGTCCTCAAGTGTATTGCAGTGGTACAGAGATTTTCATGCAACGTTAAAAGGAAATTTGTCTTGTGATACCTGGCAACTTCTTAGCTCATAAACCAAGAGAAATTCTGGATCTACTACTAATGGGTAGACTAATCTTCCATTGGCATCTGCCCTGACTAAGCTAAGTCAAATGAAATCCATTGATGGCTGGTACTATTTTACATTTTTATTTTTATTATCAAGAAATCTAAGTGACTGAAACCAACATAAAAAATGTATTCTATTGTACTAGACAGACTTAGACTAGAGTATGATAAATTCACTGTTGATTTAGGTGTTTTCATGGGATTTGCTGGGAATAGTAACATCAAATAAAGCCAGCCTCAATTAGATTAATCTAATAACATTACACAAAATAACAAATAAACATGGGTCAGTACCATACTACAGGTGAGGTTCATTTAGGTGCTGTGTCAAAGAGAGACTCCTTTAGAAGTCTCATTCATTTGCCTGCATATCAATAAACATTACTTAACACTGTGCATTTATTAGGAAGTGAGGCAACAGCAAAGCATCAGAACAGCAGAGAAACAAGTGTGTAAGGTCTGTATCCAACAGATCAATTTATTAGTTTTTGTTACACAATATCACATGTGCATTCCCAACGCAGAGGGGCCAGGCAGCACTACAGGCAGCCTAACCCAGCTTCACTGCCAGTCTTGTGTGGTCCAGTCAGTGTAAGTAACCACAGACTGTGGCTGCATACAGTCATTCCCTCCTGTACACGGGCTGCTGGAGTTCTAACAGAGGATTTCTACTGAGAGCCACAAGAACACAGCAAATTAATTCCCAAACAGGAGAAAACAATTACACTACCAAAACCTAAAAAATGATATACAATCATACAAACCAGAGATTTTAGAAAACTATACACGATTGAATGTGCTTGATGTAATTTCGGCATTATAACTATTTTCCATTTCATGTAAATATAGACTGACTTCATGTTTGGTTTTCCACCAATTAAAGTTGCTGTAGTCAAATATGCACATATCGAAAAACTGTCTTTTCATGGTTCAGAGATAGAGCCTCAAGAAGGAAAATAAACACTGTTTCCATCGTAAGACCTCAAACACAAAATCAGATCATGAAAAAATCAAAGTGTAAAGGTTCCGCTGACACAAACCTCCTCAAAATCAAACAGAAATGATTGAAGATGCATAAAGTAGAAGCAGTGATGGACTGTAAGTACTGCAACAGCATATCACACCTTCCCACAGCCACTTAAATACTTTCTTTACACTTTCTTACATGTATATATAATATACAAACCCCTCCAATTCAGTCAACTAATCCCATCACATCAAGGGAAACGATTGCAGACAGAAAAAAATAATTTAAGATACATCATGCTGCTAGTTCAGGGTGACAAGGTAGGAAATAAAGCAAACATCTCATTAACTAGTGAGATTGTTGCACACACTGCATCATGTCGCATTGCCCTGACACTGCTTTCTGAAATAAAGAACATTCAAAATAAGCAGCAAAAACACTAGTGAACAGCCAACACAGTTGCAGATTTCAAACTAACTTGTGCCAGTTGTCCGGTTATATAATTCAGGAAGCAGTTGCTTTCAGTCTGAGCTGAAGGCTGGAGAAGAGAAAGAGCTCCTCAACAGATCTCAGAAGACAAATAAATAAAAGACCACCAAGTCTCTAGGTGATCATCAAGTCCATTTAAATCAACAGGAGAGGAGAAAGAGCCCAGAGAACATGTGCAGCTGCTTCAGAGTTTTAATATGACAAAACCAGGACGTACAGTAGTACTGTATTTACATCCACTACCTGCTTACAGGCTTCTGGCAGGTCAGCCACAGAACCCTAAATCTGAACACCAGGGATTTTACTCAAGAGTGGATTTTAGCCATAATAAAAGAAAATGCTCTATCCGTTCATTCAGAGCTTTTCTGTCCTTCCTTTCTTTTTCTCTGAAGACTGAAGAGGTAGTTTCACATTCATAAAGGGATATGGATGCTGATTTGGAGACACTAGTTTCTAATTGTAACATCATTTAGAATGATAAAAATAATATGACAGGAAGTCAAAGGATAATCATACTGTAGCAGAATTCTTTCTTTAACATGAGTAGGCTTTCCATGGCATAGACATCTCATCAGTGGGAGGGGAACCTGCAGAGGCGAGCCCTTCACGCAGGTCCCCACAGTCTCAAATGGCATCAATGAGCCACATGTGCTGTCACTTGTCACCTCATTATTCACAAATCTCTCTGTCTCTCCAGAGTTGGTGGTGAAGGCATAGTAGAAGTGAAGGTCTGGGGGGGAGCTGGTGGAGCTGGCCCAGGAGAGACAAGATGAGTACCCAAGAGAGTTTGCAGGCCAGCAGGCCGCTGTCTCCAGCGGGGGTTTAGAAACCTGGAAGAAGGAGGGGTTGTGGAGGTGACCTGGGGTTAGAGCTGGAAACCCTCCATGGGTCCTTCCTGCTGCTGGAAGATGAACTGGCCCTGACTCTGGTCCACCTGTGGCGCCAGGCTGGCATCCTCCTCCTCCACACCAAAGTAGTGTTCAATCAGGTCGAAGGCCTTCTGGTAGATCTCCTGGTTCTCATGGCTCTGCAGGAACTCGATCTTGTCCAGGCCTGTGCATGCACAGACACACATACACACAAAGTCCATATTTTTGTACTACACTTCACACAACTCTGTGGCAAAAGTACAACAGGAACGACTGAACTGTAGTATGAATCTTAAGAACTGGGTTTCAAAAACTGTCAACTACTGCTCTAATGAGATATTACCTGATTTAAATTGAAATTTTGTTCTTTTGATGGAGACTTTGAAGGCCACAACACAGAGGTCATAGCAAGACATACAGTGCTAGTGATCGTTCTACTAAACATTGGTTTGTTAAATGACCTGCAATGTAACCATCTGCGCTAGGATGTACTAAAAATACAGGCTGAATAAAGCAGTTGTCACCAGTGTGTAATGAATTCCATTCAATGTGAGAGGAACGTGTTTCAAACACATCCACTGGGTGGTGACACTGGCTCATAAATACATTGACACTGCAGAACAGTGTGTCGCTTCCACAGCTGTTTGTCAGACTATGAAGGGTCAAGATGGGCTTAAATGAAACTAATGCACACGAGGTGAGAGCAATTACAAATTATTTGTGGCTGGAAGAGCCTGATTCAACAGTCCACAGTCATTGCAGGCTTCTTTGATGTTTCTGCTACATTAATAACAAAGTTGGATTTGAAGGCATCAAATTTTTTTGTCTATTTTTACATTTATGTGCTTAAGGAGCTTGTACACTTTTTGTGGGTAGGTTGGTGTAAACATATTTATGACACTGATCCAATTTTTCTAAAGCACATCAAACTGTGTGGATATTTAGCTGTTCGTTTATGTTTAAGATATTTCAATTAAAAGGCACTTCTGGCAAAAACTACTTTATCAGTCACTGGATAAATTCAATAGTCTCAACCAGAAACAAGATAAATATACGGTAACAAGAAACCTATTGACAGGCTAATCAGATAACAAACCTGGATGTAACAGCAGAATGGTTGGCCTGTTCACAGATGTATTTCTGATAGTGAGCCAGCAACAAAATATGGAAATTCCTATCAAGTGTCTAAAAAGTGAATGGAGGTGTGGGTGTGAATAGTGTTAATATGTTAGCTGTGTGTTGAGTTGCAGAGCTGTACCGTAAGCCTCCTCGATGAGAGCACAGTAAGGGTTGATGCCAGTTCCGTTCTGTTTGGCTTCCTGTTCTCCCAGTCTGAGGATGTTCTCCAGACCGTTCAGAGACACCTGCACAATCTTAGAGTCCATCACTGTCAGCAGGTCACACATGGGCTTAATGGAATTCAGAGACACCAGGTACCTGTTCACACAAAACAAGTATTAAAGAGAGGGGAGATATAACAGATTCTTTAGTGTCTGAGTTTAGTGAACCCATGTATTTTGCCAGTCTGAGTCTGAATCACAACGGTCCGTTCAAATAATTTTCAATCGTACATACAGTGAAACACTCATGCTATAGGCTGTCATAACAAAGAGCAGCTTTGTGGCACTAGCAGGCTGAGGTGGACAGTAGAGTACAGCCATTTTTATTTTATTTTAGCGGATACAATCAATTTAAATATGACCGGATAGGCATTTCTACCAACAAGGCAGAAAGCTGTTTAGACTGTTAATGATGTTGTTCTGGTTCCAACTGCAGTTGAGCTTAAATACATTGAATGCAATAAATGTAAAAGTGTGCTGTATTGCTATAATCACTGGTAATATTCCCTTTTATCCATGAAAAACTTGATGATGATTTCAGTGTTTCCTTGCCTTCAGAATGGATAAGTATGGTAAACATACCTTATCTGTGCAGGAGTGCCTCCAGAGGTGGCGTTAGTAATAGCCCAAGCTGCCTCCTTCCTTGTGCGGAACTCAGCCTTCTGAAGGATCTCAATCAGTACAGGGAAGATGTTGGCATCAATCACATTCTGACAAGAGAAGAAATGATGTCAGCTACACAGAACGGCAGCCCTTCTTCAGACATGACACACTAAACCCATGTAAAGCAGTCTTTACCTGAATCTGAGCTCTGTTTCCTGCTGTGATGTTAGACACAGTCCAGCACGCCTCCTTTTTGATGGACTCCTTGGGACTGCTAAGCAGGTGCAGTAAACATGGCAGAGCTGAACAGTTCAAGATCACCTGAGATAACAGTAATATATCAGATTACATTACATGTGCTCCCTTGTGTATAAATCAATGAATAAATAAAGTGAGGGAATCAGCGTGTACTGAGACAAGTGAACAATCCTATACCTGTGTCTGAATGTCATCTCCCGTCACAATGTTGCCCACTGCACGTAAAGCAGGAGAAACCACCTTGTAGTCACTGTGCCTGTAAAAAACAAAACAAAACACCCAAACAACATTCACACAATATGTTGAGAAAGCTTCAATGCAATTTTGTATTGAATTAGTATTGTGGAGAAAACACACTTAAATTCTTCGCTAGAATGTGGTTCATCATCATCATCATCATCTCTACATGAATCTCAAAACAAGCATTATACCATGGCCATGAAAAATACTTTTTCTGATGATTAGCAGGACATATGAAGTATACAATACCAGCCAAATGTTTGGATATGACTACTCATTCAAGGGATTCTCTTAATTTTTTACTATTTTCTACATTGTCGAACAATACTTAAGACATCAAAATTATAAAATAACATGAAATTATGTAGTAAACAAAAACATGTAAACAAAGCAAAATATGTTTCATATTTTAGATTCCTCAAGCTAGTCACAGTTTGCCTTGATGACAGTTTTGCACACTATTGGCAATATCTTAACCAGCAGGTGTGCCTTGTCAAAGTTAATTGGTGGAATCTATTTGCTTTCTTAATGCGTTTGAGACCATCAGTTGTGTTGTGCTGAGGTAGTGTTGGTATACAGCAAATAGCCCAGTTCCACTACTGTAGTAATCCATATTATGGCAAGACCTGCTCAACTAACTACAAGATCTGTGGCACCACAGACATGCGGAAAATGTTCTCTGCTTTTAACTCACTCCTCACTCTGCCTCCTCCTCCGCCCTTCACTCTGCTCAGTGCAGACATGTTCGCCCCATTTTTTACTGACAAGGTCTCTGCGATCAGTAACCAGTTCTGAGCATGACCAACTCAGTCTGCAGCTTCCAGCTAACAGGTCTAGGGATGCCATGATGAGGAAATTTTCCCATCGACTAATGAAATCGTGACAACACCGGTGTTACTGGTTATGCCTGACATTTTACAAAATAAGATATTTGTCAATGACCCTCATCTGAAGAGCGCTTACTTTGATCTTTAACATCAGATTTTTAGTATAGATCTTCCTTTTATTTAAGAGTTAGTGATGGCGGGCTTCAGGCTGCTGCCAGCAGGTCGTCCTCCGTGTATAGCTGGACTGTCATGTTACTGACAGTGACTGACACTGTCAGTTTATAATTGTAGTGTCTGTCATCCGTCTAAGTATCGAAAACACACTTGATACTTTACAAATTGGTGTTTTTTTATTTGATGTACATGGGCGCTGATAGGCAAAAATGAAAAAAATGAAACTGCCGCCGAAAACCACAGTATTGGCGGTGGGCAAGTCATGTAATCAGTGTATGTTCCAACATCGTGTAACATCGACCACCATGGCAAGCCTAAACAGCGCCACACTCTCCTCATTCTCCCCTCTGACTGAGGGGAAGTCTCCAAAGTCTGCTCAAAAAAAACACTCAACCCAGCCCAGGTTGAAAACTACAGATGGTTTTCACTCCTGCCCTTCCTATCAAAAATACTTGAGCACACAGTCTTTAACCAAGTCTCTGGATTCCTTTCTGAGAACAACCTGTAAGACCAAAATCAGTCTGGCTTTAAGTGGGGGCACTCTGCCGAGACATTCTCTATCGGTTACGGAATCACTATGCTCAGCTAGAGCTGCTGGTCAATCTTCAGCCCTTTCGCTGCTAGATCTGTCAGCTGACACAGTTAACCACAGAATCCTCCTCTTCACACTCACTGAGCTTGGTATCTCAGGATCTGCCCTCTGCTGGTTCATGTCCTACCTCTCAGGCAGATATTTTAGAGTATATTGGAGGGGAGAAGTGTCCAAACCGCAGAGCTTATCCACAGGCATTCCTCAAGGGTCAGTGCTTGGTCCCCTTCTTTTCTCAAAATACACCACCTCACTTGGCACAATCATCCGCTCCCATGGTTTCTCATACCATTGCTATGCTGACGATACCCAGCTCTTCCTGTCTTAACCTAACTCATGCTCACAAAGTCTGCCCCAAACTTGGATGTCATGATCGATGGCCAACTAACCTTTAAGGTTCATGTGGCCACAATCACTCGGTCATGTCGATTTGCCCTGTACAACATCAGGATTATTTTCTAACATGTATAATGTGTTTCAAAAGAAATCTCTGATTTTCCCTTACACAGACTAAGTTCCTTCAAGTGCAGTCGCAAAAAACATCAAACGCTATGATGAAACTGGCTTTCATGAGGACAGCCCCAGGAAAGGAAGAGTTACCTTTGCTGCAGTGGAGAAGTTCATTACAGTTACCAGCCTCAAAAATCACCAATTAACAACTCAATTTACAGCCCACATTGTGCTTCTCAGAGTTCCAGTAGCAGACACATTTCAACATCAGCTGTTCGAAGGAGACTGCGTGAATCAGGCCTTCATGGTTAAATTGCTGCTAAGATATCACTAGTGAGGGAGACCAATAATAACAACAGAAACACGAGGAATGGACATTAGACCAGAGAAAATCTGTACTTTGGTCTGATGAGTCCAAATTTGAGATTTTTCAGTTCCAACTGTTATGTCTTCATGAGACGCAGAGAAGGTGAGGGGAGTGTATCTGCACGTGTGGTTCCCTCCGTGAAGCATGGAGGAGGTGTGATGGTGTGGGTGGGCTTTGCTGGTGATACTGTTGGTGATTTATTCAGAATTCAAGGCTCACTTAACAAGCATGACTACCACAACATTCTGCAGCAACACGCCATCCCATCTGGTTTGTGCATAATGGGACCGTCATGTGTTTTTCAACAGGACAATGACCCAAAACACACCTCCAGGTTATGTAAGGCTGTTTGACCAAGTAGGAGAGTGCTGCATCAGATGACCTGGCCTCCACCTTGCTTGACCTAAATCCATTTGAGATAGTTTGGGATGAGTTGGACCGCAGAGTTAAGGAAAAGCAGTCAACAAGTACTCAGCATACAGGGCAACTCCTTCAAGACTGTTGGAAAAGCATTCCAGGCGACTACCTCATGAAGCTGGTTGAGGGAATGCCAAGAGTGTGCAAAGCTGTCATCCAAGCAAACAATGCTTACTTCGAGGAATCTAAAATACGAAAGATATTTTGGTTTGTTTAACACTTTTTGTTTACTACATGATTCCATATGTGTTATTTTATAGTTTTGATGTCTTAAGTATTGTTCTACAATGTAGGCAATAGAAAAAAAACAACCTTGAAAGCCATCATAAACCAAAGCACTGTGCAGGCACAGGACTTCAGACATTTTTTTTTACCCCACCACAGACTTGAAGTTTTGTAATGTGCTACAGTGTTCGTGTTCAGTGCAGTGCTAACATAAGCCTCTGGGTGATGGCGTATGAAGTATTCACAGAATACTTCACCTTTGTCTTGCATCGCTAATTATTAAGTTTAAATACATTTTGTAAAATCCAAATGTTTGCTTTTTTTTGAAGATGAACTGCAAGAAAACTCAAGCACGTGTGCAATGTACACTAGCCTCAAGGTTGAGTTCCGCCTCTTTTGGTCTGTCAACATTAATAACTAACATTATTACAAATCTTGAATCTTGACATTTGTAATTTGATTCAGAATTGTAGAATATAAGAATTGTGATTCTCAGAAGAATTAATTTTTTCACACATTGCTATTAATACCCAGTCTAGATCAGTGTGTAAAGTACAGTAAACTGCAGGAAACCACACTGCATTACCAGATAAATCAGAGATGAGACAATCCTATCCACTGGGTTGAACTGCCTACAAGCAGTTAAAAGTGGTGACAACTTAAACACATCCCTTTTCCCTTTAATAAGTAGCCTTGCCCTGTCCATTACCTTATCATATCAGGACACCTGGTCAGGCATTATCACATACATGCCATCTTAATATTTTGAAAATTCAGCTTGGCCTGCTGTTCCTCTAGTGAATCACCTAATAACTCCTCTCCTATAATGAGCTGTTAACAGCTTCTTACATGAGCAGCTCCACCAGCCGGCGGCAGACCCCGGAGTCAATGACTGTCTGGATCTTCTCATTAGGGCCGTCAGACAAATAGGACAGAGCCCAGCAAGCATCAGCCAGCACATCTGGATCACTGCTGAACAGAAGCCTGGATAGTACGCTGAGACAAGGAGATACCTGACAGACACCAGAGACAAGGACAAAGACAGAGGGACAGTTTACGATCAGAGCTGAATTAACAGTTAAAGAATAAATGCTGCAAACAGAAATAAAGACAATGGGCTCCAGTATTCCAATTCAGTCATGACAACTGGACTGACCTTGGCAAAATCAGGTGGTGGGTTCTTCCCCCGGCACAGGTTTGACAGCGCCCATACTGCATTGCGGGTTGTTGTGAGACGGTTGGATTTAGCGAGCAGTCTGGATATGACAAAAAAAGGATCCAGATGTTATCACATCACATACAACAAATTCAGATGGACACAAAATACACTGAGAGCAAGGACACTTACTGCTGTAGAGATGGCAGAATGCCACAGTTGAGCACATAGTCTCTGCACTCGGCATTATCTCCAGCTATGTTCCCCAACGCCCACACTGCCTGAAACACACCACACAAGTCACTGTACACACTGTAGTCCAACAGTACATCTCACCAGCTCAGCATTGCCTATGACACTTAATGCATTGTTGTGTGTTGATTGGACAGATGTACTACACCAATCAGTGAACTATTAAGATTATCATATGACTCATTGGCCTGATTGGCACCTGACTGGCAGCACCTCTGAGCATGGGCTCTGTTACAGTGGTCAGTAGGTGTCTGCTCCAAGAATCGGCATGCCATGTTTGACTGATCTGGATAGGGCCTGTGCGATAGGGCAAATTCAAGCTGGTGTTCCGCAAAACCAAGTTGCGGCATTATTTGGAGTGAGCCCTAGTACCATCTCCAAAGTGAAGGCCAAGTTCCATATAACGGGGGATGTCAGAGACAGGCCGCGAAGACAACACCCAAAGAAGACCATTTCCTCACCCTGTCAACACTTAGGTACCGTAGACTGTCTTCTACAGATTTGCAGTCAAGGTTTGCAGGACGATATGGCTGACGGCTATCTGCCCAGACAATCCGGAACAGACTGCAAGCAGCCAATCACCATAGGGCTGCCAGGAGGCCTGCCATGACTGCCCCTCACCGTCAGGCCCGTTTGCGCTGGTATGGGCAACAAGTGTACTGGAACCTGGATCAATGCCAGGCTTCAACCTGCTCTGACTGCTTCATTTGCGATGTTACTTCTACTTCCTCCTCGTTATGACGTTGTTCGTGCATGCATGTTGCTAAGGTTTTTCCCATGTGTTGTTTGCATTGTCCACTCTCATATTTCAGATTGGATTTGGGCTTTCAAACATGTACAGATGTATTTGAGAATTGGAAACCATTTTGAGTCAAGAATGAGAAAAGGCAGTGAAATCCTACTGCAGTGGAAACTGCTTATAGTGATCACGTCTGTCCGGGTCAAATTGATCACTATAAGCTGGTGATTATTATAACCAAATTTTTCTTCCTTATTTAATTTCTCATGCAGATTACTATCTTATTGACATTTGTATATTTATTACATGAATATAAAGTAATGAAACAACAGGCAGCTTTGCTATTTACTGAATTTTATTGACCGTTTCAAAATACGCTTGTTGTTTCACTGCTGCATCTTGTTGGTTTGTTTTTGGCAGTTTGTCATAAGCTTCAAGGAAACTACGTTTTTCATTGAGAGACTTTCTTTTCCCTGTCATTATTTCAATGTGCACACAGAACCAGCCTCAGGTAAACAGCTGGCAGCACATGGGTTGTTAATTTAGGTGTGGGGGTGGGGGCCGCAGCGGCCCGAAGTGAGAAAGTTGAACCCGAATCAACTTTTGGAGAGACGCAATCGCTGTACCACTCCCTCGCTTACACTCTGTCCTATTCCTTAAAAGGAGTTACTCTACCTGGTTTTTCCTAGGCAACAACACAGACATTGACTCACGTTTTGAAACCGCGCTGCTCAGAGGCTCCCAAACGCTATTGATTTGCAAATGAATGGACATTGGGCGTTATTTTTGACATTTAAAAAATTATTTTTGGCCTGGCGGGGGTTCTCGTTGGCCTGGCGGCCCCCACCCAATGAAATCGGAGGGGTGGGGGGCAATTTTATATGCCAATAAAACTATTTGCTTTCAAAAACAAAAACCCCTGAGTGGTGAAAAGGCTGCTTCTTTAAATAGGCTACATTTGGCATATACATATTGTTTCTAAACAAAGAAGTGCTCATTTTAGCCGTGGAGTGGTTCTGAATGTGTCATTTTACCAACAAAGTAAAATTCAGATTTATAGTGTTCTATTGTGACAACAGATTTATGTTCTCATCAAAAATAGACAACATATCACATGATTTACACGTTTCCGATGTATTTTCTTGGTATACAGAAATATATAAAGTACCACAAAGCTTATAATCTGATACAGGTACAGATCAGTGCTGAATACTAGAATGACTGAATACTAAAAACATTCACAGATCTAAAAGTGTAGGTTCACAAAAAGTATTAATGCATGTATCAAATACATGACTTAGACACTCTTATCTATATGCAATATAGTCTACAAAGCTGACATGTTAACACTTGTTATTTTAAGCTTATTACTCAATATACAACTCAGCTTAAAAAAAACGAGATTGTCACAACAAGCAGCCAGACCTCCTGCACACTCATTCACTAATTACACAACATCAACAGGTGACTGAACAACCACTCAATTAAAAACAGGATCAATTCCAAATGAATGAGGGAGTCCAGACAGCTCACTGTAACTTCAACAAGCAAACTACCTACAGCACATTATATGAACTCTGCTGCATTCTTGTTAAGGAGATAAATTCACACAACAGCCACAAAGAGAGACATTTAACCGTCAGAGATGAAATTAGCGACCAAAGAGACAGAGAGAAGCTGTATCTGACTCATGTTATCTGATGAATCTGAAGTATCCATGTCATAACGTCACCGCAATGCCTGATAATGGTGCTGCAGTTGCTAAATACACATCATACGTGTACTATGGGAGTAAAGTAAAAAGAAAGAGGAATTACTGTAGTTTAAATTTTTTTTCTCCTATGTATTTATGTGTGAAAAGACCGAAAATGAACACTATAAGCGGACTACTTGATTACTGTGAGCGAAATATTTAAACAGCATTTGTATGGGAATGATTCTGTCCCGAGCTTTTTGATCCATATAAGCAGTTGATCACTATAAGCGGTTTCCACTGTACTACTACTGTTTGTTTACATAGCCTCTGGAGATGGCGGAGGTCTGCTGAGGGGAAGCTTCCTGGAGCTAACCAATCAGAACAGAGTAGGCTCATCAGAGGGGGTCCTTCAAGAGACAGGAGGTAAAACAGCCTGCTTCAGACAAAGGCTGAACTAAAGTGCTGCAAAAAGGGCAAGTATAAGATGAACAAGGAGTTTTTTGTTTGTTTGTTTGTTTTTACTGTAAATCATGCAAAGATATTCCAGTAGAGCCCAGATTATAAATATAGACCTATATCATTGTAAATTGAATGTCTTTGGATTTTGGATTGCTGATCAAACAGAACAAGACATTTGAAGATGCCACCTTGAGCTCTGAGAAACAGACATTTTTCACAATTTTCAAACAGTTCATAGACAAAACGAATAATCAATTAATCGAGAGAATAATCAGCAAATTAATCAATAACGAAAATAATCATTAGATGCAGCAAATTAAATAACTGACAAACTATGCGTCTAATCATAAAAAAAATACAATCTTATAATCAGTCCCACTCATTATGTTTGCAACATTGCCCAGTGCCCACAATGGTTTACTAGAACCAGAGATAACAAATTTACATCCTCTCGTGGTATACAGCTTTTCGTTATATCATCCACTTCTAAGTGGTGTGTTTATTCGGTCAGGTGCAGAAAGGCTTCATATTGTTTTTTTGCTATAAAGTCTACTCGATATCTGTCCTCAGTTAATTCCTTTGTGGTGTGTTACCAGACCACAATTATACAATACAAGCAAAAATCCGAGCCAGCAGTTTAACAATACACTGTTTCAACAAAGACTTATTTCAAATATATACAGTTTTATGGTTAACAATAACGCATAAGCTCATATTTAATGTGTTATCTTGTAGGCTCTCACCTGTTCCTGGACGTCCTCATACTCGGAGTTCAGCAGCTCAATGAAAATGGGCACAGCTCCTGTTTCAATCACCACCTTGGTGTGCAGGAAGGTACCTGAGGCAATGTTGGTTAGAGCCCAGGCTGCCTCAAACTGTTTCACAAAAATGACATCATAGTCAATCCACACTCTGAAATGACTAGGGCCAAGTTTATTACTTGACATTTTTCTTGTGCAATTATTTGCTTCACAATTAACTACAAATCGAGCAATAGAGATCATTTTAAGTTCTGGACTGCTGAAGTGACATTTCAGATTAATTAAATACATTCATTACATTGCCTGGTACAAGTTATTCTTGGTAGGTACATTTGAGATCAAATCACTGCTCACATTACATGGTGAGCACAAGATATGTGTTTAGTACCATGTTTTCAGTAGAAGATGTGGCACTCTATACTGGAAAACCATAGTTCTTATTTGATTTTTAAAAACCATTTAGACGTTCAGATGACTAAATAAACTTAAGAAATAAATTTTCCTTGTTGTAACAATGCTTCTTGGCAATAAATCTTATACGGTTGGAAAGCCTGTTTATTTCCCTTTTAAATGGTGCCACATTTGTAAAGAACATGCATTTGTGGGATGAGCAGCAGAGCTGAGTATGTGGGTTGCGCCCATGAAAAATTTGACAAATCTCTGCCAATACCAAACAGCTATTTTTCTGCCATTGACTCTTGTTTGGTGTTTGGTGTACTGGATGATTGAAGTTTGAAGAAACAAGAGAACTACACATATTGGCAATTTAACAATTTATTCATTTAACAAACAGGAGCCTCAGAAGCATGTGGAAGAACCATACGCAGCCACAACAGCCTGGTCCTCATGCTGGTTACCAGCCTGGTCACACACTGCTGTGGGATGGCATCCCATTCTTCAACCAGCATTTGTCACAAGTCAGCCAACGTGGTTGTGTTGGTCGTCTGGCACGAATCAGGTGCCAGTCAGGCACCTGATTGGCAGCACTTGGGGGTACCAGAAGCTCAAAACAAGTCAATAGCAACAGCAAAATAAGCTGTTTGGCATTGGCAGAGAAGATTTGGCAAATTTTTCATAGGTGCAACCCACATGCTCAGCTCTGCTGCTCATCCCACAAATGCATGTTCCTTACAAATGTGGCACCATTTAAAAGGGAAATAAACAGGCTTTCCAACCGTATAAGATTTATTGCCAAGAAGCATTGTTACAACAAAGAAATAATCTACCAAACACAAATTTCCTTACTTATTGTGCTAAGTTTATATGTCTGATATGTCTTGCTAATCATAGCTTCAGGCATACAGGCTGTCTGCTGTGTAGTGAAGCTCTTACCTGCAGTGTGCAGTTTTCACTCCTCTTCAGGAACTCCACAAAACAATTCACAACACCAGGAGTGGAAATGACCTCATCTATAGGAGGGTTGGGCTCTGCACAGAAGAACACAACACGACTAATCTCTCATTGAATTTAACTTGATTTAAAAGAAAGCAATGGCTCTCATCAAGTATATGCAAAAAGAGATTAAAAGCCTCTGTTACCTTTGTGTTCAGTAGAAAGTGTAATTTTCTTTTCCTTTTTTTATATCAGCTTTTAATTACTCATTTATTATTTTTTCTGTCTTTAGTGGTCAACACTGTGATGGTTTTGCGGAATTTGTTTTGTGTCAACACAACTGTTTTATTATCAATGATCTTGCATGCTGATGAATAAATGAAACATAACTGGTAAATATGATGAATGGTCTGCAACCAAAAGTTAACTGTTTAAATGAATGAATTTGAAAGCATCTTACAGTCTCCTGTCTGTATGAGAATAACACAATGAGGGGGAGGAGTGCTCCGCTGTGTTTAACATTAACGCTATGTCTCCAGCAGTGGAGAGGAGCCTCTCTGCTGCACCTTTAGCTCCAGGGAAAGCCATTGTTGTCCAAGACGCTGAACGGATGCAGGGTTTTTGAGGTGAAAAAGACTGAGCACTGAGTTATTTTCTATTCTCCTCTCTTTTTCTGACCTCAGTGTTGGTTTAATTTGTTTAATTCTGCAGTGTGTGTTGGTCAGCTGGTCTCATCCCATTTGTCACTGCTGCTCCACTCTGCGGTGATGGCGTAGAAAGTTCACAGTATACTTCATGTTCATCTCACAAAAGGTAATTTATTTACTCACTAAATCAAAAAATGTTTGCAACCGCTGCCTTTTTTGAAGATGAATTACAAGATAACCGAAGATAACTCTAGCATGTACACACTGTAGACAGTCTGCTGCACTGCCCTCCCAGTTGAATTCCGCCTTTTTCTGTCAACATCACATGCCTGGGCATTGATAAAAGGAATTGATAAGCTTGGAGGCATACAATTCCGATGGATTGGAACAACTCAACTGGAACCGGTTCTCAATTCCCATCCTTAGTTCAGGTACAGTGTGTAACAACACAGTCCCGTCAACAATGCACTGCAAAAAGTAAAATCTTCATCAACAGACTAAAGAGCAGTAAACAGATACATAGATAAAGCTGTGAGAGATTATTACTTGGACTTAATAAAAGGGATGGACAATATAGCGAAGGCCGATAAATAAGAAAATAATATTTTTTTCCTTTTACTTCAGTGCTCGAATAATGGAAATATTAGCTGATAATTATGCTGATAATGAGGTTCCTTGGCCAAGACTAGTAATGCTACTCAAAATCTGCTTCTGAATAGGAATTTTTGCCTCTGCATTGGTGCCTGTTGGCACCAAGGCGGGGCTGACACACACACACACACACACAGACACACACACACACACACACACACACGCCGGGACAGAGGCCACAGCAGAGAGAATGAAATGGACTTTATGTTATACTTTACCCAAGTGAACAACAATGCTCGTTATCAAAAAGTGCAACAAAATCTGCCAGTAAGGGAGACAGTACCAACAATTTATCAAACAACTGTTGAACCAGCAGAACATAAACTCACTTAATCTACAACTGGAATTTTTTTACAACTATACAGAGCTTATTATGCTCATAGTGAACCATTATTAACCAGCTTTAAATGAATGCTAATTGTAATGATTGAGCCTTATTAGCCAAGTATCTTAAATGAATTGAATTCTTGCAGACTTTGAGCCAGAGACCAACCAGCTCTCCTCTCTGCCAGCAGCACCTGCAGCAGAGAGTCTGTTCACATCAGCAGAGGGAGGATGACTGATGCCACCAGGTTGTTAACCAGTTTATTGTAAAAGACCTGCAGCCTTTCAAAACAGTGGACTCTGAGGGCATTAGTTAACCATGAATCAGTTCAACAGTATTTAACGTTATTTTCACATCCTTGTTTATAAAGAGTTATGGTCTGGTGTTAATTGGTCTGCATGCAAGTAAAATAAACCAAGGTTATTACAAACAAGTTTACAACAAATGTGTATTTTTCATTTTAAGGATGGTGGAGGCTCTCTAAATATTGAAGTTGGGTTAGAAAAATAAACTTGTCAATCTCAAAATATAGCCTTTACTGTTCTCTTTACATTTTTGCAATTATAAGATTAATATTATTATATTATCCTATATCCTATATATTATCATATCAGTATCGACCAGGACAAACAAATAATTACTGCTTATATTTATTAGTCCTGAAATTCCATACTGAAGTATGTCTTACTTGATATTGAATATATTATGCTGATATTAGAATTCCACGGATGCAACACAAACCTTTGGAGAGTAATTTCCTGAATTTCTGTGTAGCGATTAGCTGCTGATCTGGGTCTTCAGAGAAGATCATCTGAATCATGTCTGGAGTAATGACCCCATCCTGCACAAAAGTCAACATTACAGAAATATTCAAAATTAAAATCATGTTCACAATTACAGAAAGAAAGTGACCTTAATAGAAATTTGATATGGCTTTAGCTATAATGCCAGGCCAGATGAACACAACAGAAGACCAACACTTACACCTGCAACAGGTACTGTGGAACTGATGTCTGGATCCTGGATTGGACACTCCAGCATTGATTCATCACTTGTAGGTACACATACATTTCTCCTCTTAAACAGCTGTGGGCAGAGTGAATGTCACATGATTAAGCTGCTGTTTATATTTTTACCACAATGGTTTGATGAACTGATTGTGACATGCACACACCAGCACATATGAAAAAGTGCAGAGGTTTAACTGTAATTGAGCCATTATGAAGCCCTGAATTACAAAAACACAATGTTGATCATTTTAAGACTTTTCAGACTTGCATTCATTTAAATTAATACAACAGCCATGATAATCAAATCCATAATGTCATGTGTTATACTCACAAATACTCATGATTAAACCAAAATGCTCCAAATTTGAAATATCCTACTGTTGATGTCTTGAGATATAACTGAAATGTGTTGAGTTTCAAAACACAGGGAGTGAGCTGGGAAGGAATTTGGGAATTTAAGGGTGCTATATAGGGTATGGTATTGTTTGAATTTTATTGATTCCGATTCTGCTTATCGATTACTGTTCTCATCGATTCCCAGTTTCAATTACAACATGGTAAAAAAAAAGGTCAAATGTTTAGATAACAAAAATATCTTTACTCTTTTAAGTGTTTACTTTGACTTTTATTGTTTAATTTTTAATTTTTTTTTTAACGGAACATTCACAAAGTAAATACATACAATAAAAAAGTATGATCCACAGTCAGTACATACATTTTCTTGTGGATGCTGTGGTATTTGACACTCCTCAGTTTTCTCCTTGGTCATCTTTCCCTTTATTGCCAAGGAGAATGGTGTGTCGTGGCTAGGTATCCCTGGCTCTACTGGAGGTGCTAGCGCTGGCTGATGTCACACTTGGGCTAGGAGACCGCAAGACATCAAACACTGGACATTTTTTTGGATCAACACTCTGCTGCCTTAAATGTTTGGTCAAATCTGATGTACAACCAGACTTACAGCTAATTAGCTTCCCACACGGATTGTACTTTGCCTCGTCATTTTCTTTAATGAAGTGAAGCCACACTTTTGAGCATTTACTGGTTCATCTTTCACACTGTTGTGACATTAGCCATGCATGCTTGTATCTAAACAAATTGACACGCTGTTGCATTGATGCATGATGTAGACAAGTCCTGGCAGATAGCCACGTCCTTGCAGATATGTAGCCTTTGTTAGTAACAATAAAGGGTTATCGTGTTTAAGGAACCGATAAGCAGAACCAAAATTCAATTTTTTTTTAACAGGTACCCGGTTCTTGGCATTTTGGATTTGGTTCTAAGTTGGAACCAGTTTTTGGTTCCCAATCCTAGGGCTGTAACAAAATCAGGAAGTCTAGATTACATACATTAAACTTAATGTAAAAAGGGTTTTAATCAAGTGGTTCAAGGTGAGACAGCGTTTACCTGCTCCTCTCTTTTCTGTTTTCGAAGCTGGATTCCTTCCTCCTCTCTCCTTCGACGCATTTCCTGAGGATTCAGCGCTTTGTTCTTATAGCTCTTCATCCTGTAGTTCTCTTTGCCTGGGCTTGCCATCGTGTCTGAAGAGTCCAGGACAGGCAGTTTTAAATTGAGGTGAACTTATTCATCAAAAGCAAACATCATTAAATGTTGAGGCTCTATGACTCTGACAACATTTGGCTCGAGAGAGGATATAGTGCAGAAAGAAGATTTGCACAAAGGTTTGCAGTTACAAAATAGGTCTGCAGTTACGTATCTGTTTGTGGGTGAAGAAAGCTCATACAGAACTCAATTGTATGTGTAAATCCCAAGTTTACAGCTACGAATTAAATCTATGAGCACAAATACTTTTGTCCCACATTTGACGCTTCCTCCTAAATCCTCCTGCCATGCTCTGAAACGGTGGGGGCGTGTCTGCTGAAGGTGCTGAAAGCACACCCCAACTGAACAGTCTCTGAACTTAACGACACTTGCTGAACTCCCATATAAAAATACACCATTTAAAACAGGCCTTGTTTGTAGGTGTGGAACAAGCAACATGGATGATATTTGAAAATAAAGTAATGTTAGGATCCACTGTTTCATTCCGCGCCTATTTAGTGGGTAAATGTGGACTTGTTTCAGTAAAAACTAGTTGTAACTTCAATCACTAGTTAGTGAGTGATCCATCATCAATCATCGTTATATTAAATTGTCAATGGATTTTGAATGAATTTTTCACACAGGACTTCAATGTGAATGTTTCTCTGTTGAGTCTTTTGCAGCTTCATTTTCACTGGCACCCTTTGATAAACTGCCTCTCACGCCGTGCTTTTTTGCGAAGTGCTGCCCAGAGAATGAAATAATTGCAAGAAACGATATTATTGTCATTTTAAGACCATTTATGCAACAGTTGCGTTTAACATGGTAACACCGGTTCAAACAATGTACTGTTATAATGAAATGAATCAAAGCAGAACCAATGGTGCTTTTATTCTGAAGCACCAAGCATGTCTTGGGCTGGAAGTGTTGATGTGGTTGCTGTGAACTTGAAGCCTCCAGTCAACAGACGGTCAGAGAACAACAGTTAGCAGTTAAATCGTTACCAGTCTTACAAATCAACTGGTTTTCCTGTTAACTGGTTACCTTTGTTTGTAAATGTCAGGTTTCTCATGGCAGCAGATGTTCCAATCATGGAGAGGAAATGTAGCTGACCTTGCAAATGCCTGATTATGATTTATATCACTCATAATTTCATAGACTACACTATCCATCTGATTAATTCAGCTTATTGATGGTTTATAGAGTTCAGTGAAACTGTGGGATCAGAATTATTCTTAACCATATTTTGATGTATTTTCTTCAAAATAAAAAACCCACCCAGGTTTTGATACCAGGTGTTAAATCTAAAGGAATAAAATCATCAGGATATAAAATCATAATCAGGCATTTGCAAGGTGAGCTACATTTCCTCTCCATGATTGGAACATCTGCTGTCACCATGAGAAACTCCCAACGTTTACAAACAAAGGTAACCAGTAACTAGGAAAACCGGATGATTTGTAACACTGGTCAGTGGCACCATTAAACATGAGGATTTATTCACTGAGTGGGAAACTGGCATCTTCTGGACGCCATTTGAACAAACTAATGGCTCTCCGGTTCACGCGACAATGCTAACAGGCTACCTCCTTAGTAGGAGTGTCACAATTCTCCAAATCCATGATTCCATTTGACTTTCAATTTAAAGGTAAATGGATGGTAAATGGACTGTACTTGTATATCGCCCATCTAGTCTTCCGACCACTCAAAGCGCTTTTACACTATGAGTCACATTCACCCCTTCACACACATTCATACGCTGAATGGGTACAGGGGCTACCATGCAAGGTCCCAACCTGCCCATCAGAGGAAATCTAATCATTCACACACATTCACACACTGATGGCACAGCCATCAGGAGCAATTTGGGGTTAAGTATCTTGCCCAAGGACACATCGACATGCGGACTGGAATCCGCGAGGGCTTACGGTTGTGCCATTGTCATATCGTCAAGTGTATGAGGGCTCTCCAGCAGACATTTTGAGCCCTTTATGCACACTTTCTGTAAATCTGCATCTTTGCAAAATTTGCCTGAGGGTAGTTCCCTCAGGCAAAGTCTGGGGAAGGGAATTAAAAGAAAAGATAAAAAAAAACGGTAAACATACTGACACGTGGATGTTCAGCGTGGCATAGTGGGTGTGCTGGTATGCCTACATTTACAAAGAAACACTACATTAACAAGGGTTTAAGATACATAAAAACACATGAAATCTGAGGAATGCAAGCATAGGTTACATTACACACCTACTTTATTCATCAACCATTTATTTCAATTTTTTCTTAATGATGCTGTTTTGACAAAAACAAGTAGATTGATTGTCAACACCTCTTGTCCATTCTGTAAGGCAACAGCCTGGCAGACAGTCAGTCCCTTACTTTACTGCATGTGCTTGTGATTATTTTATATGCTGGACATTACCTATCTGTTTTATACTTTGTTTAATGTATTATGTGCTTTATGAATGAGTGGTTTTACTATTTTTGTCTCTGTTTTTTTTAAGTGAGCTCACCAAGACAAATTCCAGTCAGTCATATTGATATGGCAATAAAGTATTGAACAAAAAGTCCCAAACCCACAATTATAGGCAACATGTTTTGGTGTTGTCAAGGTAATGTGATATATTGCTAAAGTGCTGTCCCATTCCTATTTAAACCATTTCAAGTCCTTGCAACCTCTTGCACTCAATCACTTATCAGGTGACGTCAGTCACCTGATAAGTCTATGAGGGTTCAGGGCTTACGGCTTAGGGGGGACATTGGGATTGAGCCATAAATTTGATTCAGTAGCTGTGAATTTGGGATTGACACATACAATTAAGTTCTGTGTAAAAAAAAAAAAAAAAAAATTCACCCACAAACAGACATGTAACTGCAAACCTGATGTGTAACTGCAAACCTTTGTGTAAATCTTCTTTATGCACTCACACATTGGAAATATTCTGTGCAACTCTTACATTTGTTCACAAAATGTCATGCAAAGCTGCAGATCCTCCTTACAGATTCAAAAATTAATTCTATTTGTTCAGATGTTTTTTTTACGCACCAAACATTTGAATTCATTTGATCAAAACGTTTTTACACATTCACATATTTGACATTCTACTATACTTATGACCCTGATAGTAGCCCCTATCATACACCCAACCCTATACAATGAGCAGATTAAAAAGGTTTTCTTCCTTGATCATGTCTGATACAGGGTTTGTGAGGTATCATCCAAACACTGGGGAAAGTTCAGTTCCAGAAAAGCAAAAGGTAGATACACAGTAAGATGGCAACTTTCAAACAACAGCTTTGTAGATAAATAAATACTAATATTTATATTTGTCTGGCAGGGAGGATTAATAGGTTTTATCACACAGTGCTGAGTATGCGGAATGGTACTGTGACCATAGGATATGGTCATTGTTTCATACTGCAAGCAAATTGTTTTGGGTTTTTTGTTTGACTTTCTGATGATTATTAGCAAGCAAATTAGGATTTATGACAGGCAGCATAATTTGGGAATAGAACAATACTTATTACAGTCATGGTAGTCCCCAACTTTAACGTTATGCAGAGGAACCACGATCAATTTCCAAACGCTGAGGATGGGAACCATTTAAGTTCATATCACATACTATAATTTTAAACCGTGAGGTGCAAAACAACCACAACAAATTCGTACAAAATAAAACTATTGTTTTCATCTTAGTCATTGAGTGAATGTTTCCAAAATTCCTATAGGACAGTTCATTGTTAGTGTAATTTGTCTGTCACTGTGTACAATCTTTCAGCATCATTTCTGGTTTTAAACGGACATATTTCTCCAACACAGGAAGGAGGAGGTCATGCTAAACTCCGTGCATGCTAACGTTGTACTGCTGACAGTTACAGCACAAAACCACCAAAGCATGACCTAGAGTCAGTCAAGATTAACACTACATACGTACAGCTGACGTCAACCCAACCAGCAACACTATGTTTTACTAATTTAAGATTTAGCAGCATCTCTCCATGGAAAAGAGCAAAATGTTTTTGGGCTATTACCAGTCTGTTTCTGCACTAGCTTCACGCTAGCTCCTTCACTAATGCTGCGTTGGGTCAGATAATGTTATCACAGGTGTATTTAGTTGCAATGGCAACAACGTCAGATCTCATAACACATATAAGCACTGATTCTTACCCACTGAAGCTCTAATGTACCTGAAAATGCGTGCGGGTTTTTAACAGCGATAACCTCTCCTTCTCTCCCTCTGCTTCAGCCTCTGATAGCAAAATGGCGTCTTAATAAAACTTTCCCAGCAAACCCCTCGCATTAACAACACTACACGTCACCTCCGTCAGCTGCCGGCCGGTGTTCCGGTTTCCGTAAAACGTGTTAATTTCGTAAGAGTTAGCTAGAGCCGAACCGGATATTTTTCTTCAAAATAAACGAGAAGTGACTATTTCATCTCCCATGCGTCTACTGATGCATGTCAATGCAGTATATCAGAAAGAGCCCATTTCCAGCTCCATCTTTAACAAATAAAAAATATCTGAAGAAAAACATTTTGATCTAATTGTAATAATTTTAAAAGGATAAAAAACATACATAGCCGTGGCAATTATTTTGTTCTGAAAGTTTGGGCCGGAAGTAAATTTTGTGGTTGTGCCATAAACCTTAAGCTCAGTTTCGAAGCTGAAGAAAGGAAAGCACAACACACTTCTGCCTTCTAATTGAGTGCTGAGTGAATTGCATTAATCGTGAGTAGACTTTTGTACACATTCTGTCAAAGTGAAGGTAGTCTGGCCGTCCGAAGCTAAAAGACAACAATGCATGTTAAAGTGCTGAATGTTACTGGCCACCAGCCTGCATTATGTGACATATCGTCTAACATTATATGTATGAATCGTTGTGACACCACTGTTCCAGTCATGCTTTCCAAAGCGTCCATAGGTGCTAGGCGATAGCACTGAGAATGTAACTCGTGCCACATTCCATTCAAGTATTTGCTTAATTAAGATAGTTAGGCTAATGGAAATTTGACACACCTTGCTAACACTTCAAAGCTTCACAGCACGCATTTTAGGAAAGCTAATACTAAATATTGCATAACCTTCACCCATGTAACAAATGAATTAATAAATATAAATATATTTCTCCTTTGTGTCCATTTGGTAAATATGAACATAATTGTTTAAGAGCTCTTCGTTCTTTGTTTTTTCTTTCTTTTTCTTTTTCCTTCCGTACATTTTTCGGTCGCTAACTACTTCTGCATATTATAACGAGAAATACAAGTTCAGAGACCCAGCGGGTTAGCCACCCTGTTTTGTTGTTTTACCGGGGACACCTCAACCTCGAGTTAGCTGTTGCTGCGGCATGGAAATAAATCTTGGCTTCGTTGAGCCATCAAACGGTAAAGTCGCCTCCTCGTCGTTCCTCCTCCACCCCCCTAGCTACTTTCAACTACAGAAACTAATGAAATATTGAAACGTTCAGCCTTTTCAGGACAATACTGATATCATCCAGTTTTTAAAATAACGTTTACACTTTTTTTTTTAATAATACAAGAACCTATAATGTAAAGTCTATGGGAGTTGAAAGTTGATATCTCAAAAACTAAAAGTGCTAAACTATTCATACTTCATAGACAGGTGTCCCATGGAGACATGCTTTACATATTAAAACATAGTACTAATGACACAACCACATGGTAAACTATTACGTGTTTTGGCCATAGACTGTAAAAAAATATGGACGTATTGACCGTGACGTCACTAATTGGTTTGTTGACTGCAGTGAGTTCAGCGCATGGATGTATGAAGAGAACTGGATACAGCGTCGGAGGCGGGGCTTCGTTCATTTCTATGAAAGTTGCCCAGTGGCGCATGAAGCAAAAAAAAAATTCGACTTCCCGGTATGAAAGTACCCGGATCTTCCGCATTGTGCGGCCCATAGAGCATGCGCACTAGTGACTTTCGCTGGCCAAGTCGGCTACTTCCGGTTTAGCCCTCCAGCTAACAGTTAACAGTGATAATGCTAATGCTAGTACTAACTTCTGCTAGTGAAAAACAGGCCTAAAACCATTAAAACAAAATGCACTCACTGGAAAAACTGAAATCCAACTCCTTAGAGGGTCTTTTATTACAACCAAATGCTGGACAAGACTTTTTAGGTGACCAAAATTTTATAATTAACTTTAATGAACTGAAAACATACTGTGAAATGGCATCAGCTACTCCTGTACTCTGTGAATCTGGAGTTACGCCATGGTTACGTCACGTAATCAACGTTGTTGCTGTGGTAGTGACTTGTCAATCACAACGTAGCCACGCCCTAAAACATATGCTGCTTTGTCATCTATTTCACTCTAAACAGGGCCATAATTTACAAAATGAACATCATGATGCATTGAAGAAGACTTGATACTAGTGATTGAGATCATAAACTAATTAGGAAGTATTTATTGAGGTAATAATAGTAGTTGGTCATGTTCTGTGAGAGAGAGTGGCTGCACCAGGGATGTGCTCCTGAATACATCTCATATTTGGACCTAAAAAGTGGGCTATTTTGCAAAATAACCTTCAAATAATCTTCAGAAAATACTCTATAGAAGAGGTAACAGTATCAATCAGCGAGAACAGAAGAGGAAATATCATCTTTTGATACATTTTTTAAATCATAACAAACAGCTAGCTGTCAACTGCTAGCTGCCACTGTTACTGCACTGAGGAAGCTAACAGAAGAATTATTTTGTGAAGACAAGAAGAGAAATTAAGGGGTTCTTGTTGGTCTCTCTCTCTCTCTCTCTCCATGAACTGGTGTGATGGCGACACAGTGCACTGTGCTGCGAACTAGGCCTGAATTTTTGATCCATGGAGGTTTTATATTTGCAAAACTTTTCTCGAGCTGAGAAAAGCGATTTAAAACTCAGTGACGTCATCACAATGTAAAGTCTATGGACCAAGTGGGAACTTGCGAGTGAGGCCAGCGGGGGAAACACCACTGCGCATATTCAGTGGGCTGCATAATGTGGAATCAAATCCCGAAGCTAGAAACCTTTTTTGGCGTATTTGCCAGCCAAGTAATTCTCATTGGATTGAATAGGTGCCATTTTTGGTCCGGTAACCAGCTCTTATAATACAGCCATGGGTATGGCAAAACAATATTTGCACAGTGTGTTCCTTGGATGATGTTGATTTGACTGATATTGGCCATGGCCAATTGGGCCTGGAAAAATTTTCCTTCATTTTGAATTTTTGGGTAAATAAATTTTTTGCTTCCGCTGGCACATATTTTATCTAATCTTCACCAAACTTGGGACATACCATAATGAGATGACCCCGAACAAAATTTAGTTATTTTGTGGGTATAACTTACCATTCATCTGTAATTAGTTACCAAACTTTTGAAGGCGTGGCCTGATGCACTTAATGCCATAACTCTTCAATGCTAAATTGGATTGTAACCAAATTTGGGAATGTTGTACGTACAGTCACATTGCACAAGTGTGTAACATTTCACACAAGTTCTCCATGAGAATGTGCACGACATACTGAATCATGGCAAAAAGTTTGGTATGTTAATAGTTTTAGTTATAGCCTTAGCAAATTCAATTATTTTTTCTCAGTACATGATTTTATTGTTTATTCTGACAACAGAACAGTTGCTGAATGTACTAAACTTTGTTAGAGAAATATCATAAATCATGAAAAGCAAACAATGTTTTCAATTTCAGACTTTTGTATTTTTGTATGCATCCTTTAACCTCTGTAACCGAAAAGCATAGAAAATGGCCATCCCTCTGGAAGATATCCTGAAGCATTTTTGATATTTTGTTAACTCTTCATTTTCTTTTATTATAATTCATTCAATCTATTTTTTATACTGCCCTGCCTTATGTTGACCTATTGACAAGTTTTTTTTTTCCATAGAAAGTCTTTTTTCATAAAAAAAACCCCTCAAACTTTTAATTTGTTTCCCATTTCTTTAAGCCCCTGTTAACTCTCAATTTGGAGAGTCAAAATTCCTCTGCACTGCAGTCCTTGTCAGAGAGCTGCAGAGAGACATGTTACTTCCATGACACATGATGTGGCCAGCTGCTTCTTTTCACCTGGCAAATTAGAGCTTTATCAGAGGCTTTCCACCAGTTCCAACCACACTGTGCAGGCCTAGTGACCAACCTGTTGTAGAAGTTACTACTAACAAGGACAAGAACCATCTCCAGCTTCACTAAGGTGTATGTATTAAATGTATTAAAGACCAGCAGCTGTATGACCACTGAGTCCAGTTTACATTATTAATTTCTAATTTACATTGTGGGTGTATGTGATGTGCTGTTGTGTGTGTGTGTGTAGCTTTGTATTTTGTATTGTGTGTTCTGTGTGTTTTTTGTTTTGTTTTGGGTTTTTTTGTTTGTTTTTTTTTTGGGGGGGGGGGGGTTGCTTTGTATTGTTTGTTGTTGTGCTGTAGTATGTTTTGATTGTGGGGGACTATGGATGCAAATTAGCTTTGAGCCAACTCCGGTGCAGTGCATCTTGAATGTTCAGAACTGCACACTGTCCCAATCAATAAATTAAATCAAATGCATTTTTGTTGTTTTTTAACGCCTACCTACCATATGATTCCCACCTACTAACACATGACCAGCTGGAATTATGGCACCACAAACCCAAATGCACAGGTGTTTCATACTTTCCTAATATAAACAGCGATACAGTAACATTGCCTAAATACAATGCACTACATGATAAACCTAATTAATGACTTTAAAAAACAGGTAATATGTAGGAAATTGTAATAAGACAAAGACTGAAGAAATATTTGGTGCCAACTTTCAGTTCTTGACAGTTGTCCGTACTTAGTGCCTCACCAACAAAATTCTAATGATACTCTGAGGTTTGATAACATGTCATTATGTAGGAAAGTGAAAGCAACTTGTCTGTGATTGTAGGCTACAGTCATGCTGACCTGTGAAATCTGTGGTGAGGGCATCATGTTGGAGGAAGACATGAAGACTCATCTCCTTCTCAGACACCTGGAAAATGACATGCACTGCCCGCTGTGTTCCCTGTCTGGAGTGTCCTACGATGAACTCTCCTTCCACATCAGCTCTGCACACCCAGAAAACCAGCACAGAGCACAGGTTCCAGCTCACTCCACATCCAGCTTAGGCTGCTCTACTGGAACAATCACTGGTGTAACTGATTGTGATAAACCTCAAACATCTCAGTCCTGCTTGACTGGTGATAGCTGTGGTGCAGCTGGTGAAGCAATATCCTATGGTGCCTCTAGTGTCACCACAGACTCGGTGCAACCTGAACAGAATCATGGTTTAATGTTCGCATCAGATAGAAGAGATTTAACACATGTGGAGACTATACCAATTACTTCAACAACATTAAGCTCTAACATAAAACAGGAGTGTGCCAGGAACTGTAGTGAGGATGCTGGTGGAAGTAAATCAGAGCACAATAAAGCCAAACAGAAGCGGTTGTCCTCTCCAGGAAAAGGTGATTCAACTTTTTGTCTGTATTTCAAACTTTAAAGTCCTGGCCAGAAATTTAAGTTACAGTTGTCCTCTTTTATTGTTTGTTACAGAGAAACTATTCTCCTGCCCCATGTGTGCACTGGTCTGCAGCAGCTGTTTCATCCTGCAGGAGCATGTCGAGTTGCATCTGCAGGAGCAGCACTCAGCTGAAGGTATGTTCACAGTGTCTTGAGATTTGCAATTTTGCCCTTACATACAAAATGCTCACATACACTAAACCTATTGTTATCAGCACACAGCTTATCTGTGGAATCCATGAAAATTTCTCAATCAGCACAAACTAGTTCCACAAATTCAAAACAGTCTGCAGAAATTAGAAGATATGAATTGTTTCTTAAATTGAAGACAACATAAACCTCATGTATGCACATGAGGTATCTTTATTAATGGCTAATTGTTTGCTCAGGTTCAGCACTGGAGGTGTTTTCATCAGCCATGACATCACCATCAGCCAGCAGTCTCTCAGGTGTGTCTCCTGACAGCACTTTCTTTTTTTTTTCTTAGCTCACATGGCACAGTATGTTATGGCAGCTGGGTAGTACGTCACAGTGAACAACAAAATTATCTTGCCATCCAACCAAAGACCATGTATGTGCATGTACTTAATTTGTACAAGAAGACACAATGTCACTGAAGAAAGCTGTTATCAGCTCAGCTGGATGGTTTTCTGTACCAGTGACACATGAGCAGCATTGCTGTATGGATGACAGTCGGTCAGTCCACCACTTTGGTCCAGACTGAAATATGTCAATAACTATTAACTAATTGGAACAGATATTCCTGTTGCCCAGATCATGAACCCTATTGACTTTGGCCATCCTCTGACTTTTCCAGTAGAGCCACCAGCAGGTCAAAGTTGGCACAAAATGTTCCAATGACATTTGTGGTTTTAGTGAAATGTCTTAACTATTGAACGTATTGCCATGAAATTTGGTTCACACATTCATTCAATTTTGGTGATCCTCTGACTTCATCTAGTGCCATCATCAGGTCAAATTTAGCACTTAGTAATATAGTACTTCTGTTTATGACCAAATACCAGCAAAACTAATGACATTTTTCTAAAGAAAGAAATGGCAAAACCAAGGCACAAGGAATGATTTCATGGGTGAGTAGGTATTACACAACATTCGACTGTCACCAACATGTTGAATTTAATTTAGCAATGTTAAGTGGCCATTCATCTTTGCAGTAAGATGTTCTAATGCGAATTTATGAGAGAAGTGAATTTTTAGCTTCATTTTATTATTAATATTTATTATTACATTTATTGACAGCAAACCTGGATATAGCCACATGCACACATAGGAGCCAGCCAGTGTCCAAGCACCTACCTGATGATGTCCCTCAAAGAATAAACTTATAGAATAAACACTGGAACTACTTGCATGAACTGATAAACTTTCTGTATACATAATTTATGTAAATAGTGTGAGAAATGTCAATAGAATGTATGTGTGAAAATATGAATATCATCAAAACAGAACTGTGAAGCATGTTGACATACATTGACATTCAACATTTTTAATAGTTATAGCTATTAAAAATGTATTGAGTCTCTATCCTGTATTACTTACTGTTACTTTGCACTAAGCAGGGGTATTTTGGTATTAGAACCAAGTATTCTGTATTCCACATAAATGCCTAATATTCTGTGACAACCCAAACTGCTGGAGTATGAATTGATTGATTGACGATTCAGTGGGTTATGATAGCTGCAAGAATGGATGGAACTCTTCCCAAAATATACTTGTTTGCATTTGGAGGGTTGACAGCCCCGTTCTAATATGAGCGCCTGTTGTGATTTACATGTGTTTACATCTATGGTGAGCATGTAAGCATGCTGATATTAACATTTAGCTCAAAGCACTGTGTGCCTAAGTACAGCCTCACAGAGCTGTTAGTTTGGCTGTAAAGTCATTAAGAGTCAAGTCATGCAATAGCCTTCATGAGTAGCTGACTTTGTTCTTTCTGTCTGTCTTCAAATGCTTCAACAGCAATTCATACTATCAGAACTGAGGTTACGATCATAACCTTAAGTTACTATGGGGATACGTACAGTTGAAGTCAGAAGTTTACATACACTTAGGTTGAAATCAAAACTAATTTTTTAACCCCTCCACAGATTTCATGTTAACAAACTATAGTTTTGGTAAGTTGGTTAGGACATCTACTTTGTGCATGATAATTTGTAATTTTTCCAACATTGGTTCATAGACAGATTATTTCAGTTATAGTTCACTATATGACAATTCCAGTGGGTCAGAAGTTTGCTTCAGGAGGGACTGGTGCAGAAGCTTGGTCGCAGATTGGTCTTCCAAATGGGCAATGACCGCAAGCATACTTCCAAAGTTGTGAAAAAAATTGCTTAAGGACAAGAAAGTAAGGACATTGGAGTGGCCAGCCAGAGCCCTGACCTCAATCCAATAGAAAATTTGTGGGCAAAACTTTTTTTAGGCAAAATTCCAGCAACTTATTGTGAGAAACGTATGGAAGGTTACCTGAAACGTTTGACTCAAGTTAAACAATTTAAAGGCAATACTACCAAATACTAAGTATATATAAACTTCTGACCCACTGGGAATGTGATGAAAGAAATAAAAGCTGAAATAAATAATTTTCTCTACTATTATTCTGGCATTTCACAATCTTTTAAATAAAGTATTAATCCGAACTGACCTAAGAGAGGGAATGTTAACTAGGATTAAATGTCGGGAATTGTGAAAAACTGAGTTTCAATGTCTTTGGCTTAAGTGTACGCAAACTTCTGACTTCAATTGTATATATACTCCCATGTTGCCATTTTGACGACCAACTGCTACTTTCTCTTCTTTCTGCATGAAAATAATTTTGATCAGGAAGGCACAACTCTTCCTTTTATACCATGGCATAAAATTGTTGGTAAGGAGCTCCACATATTTTTGTGGAGGTCATTTTGACACCCTCACAGACCCTAAAGGAAGCTACCATCTAACTTCCCAATATTCCAGCCCAAAACATCACTCTGCTAACTCCTTGCTGACGTTGCAGTCTTGTTGTAACAGGGTGGCCATTCACCAACCATCTAGAATGCCATCCATCTGGACCATCCACTGTAGCACGATATTCATCAGTATTAAAACTGTTTGAAAATTAGTCTTCATGTATTTCTGAGCCCACTGCAAACATTTCTCTTTGTGAGCATTGATTAGGGGTGGCCAAAATACAGCTTTATGCACAACTACAAGCCTCTGGAGGATTCTGCATCAAGAGGTTCTTGGGACTCCAGAGACACTAGCAGTTTCAAATACCTGTTTGCTGCCCAACAGTGGCTTTATTATAGATGCCCTGTTAACATTATTACTTTGACTGAGAGAAATTTTCCTTAATAAGTCTTTATCTGGCTGAATTCATCTGTGCTCTGAATCACACACGTAGCTTTTAACAGTTCAACGATCACTCTTCAGTTTTGTCTTTTGCAATACATTGCTCTATTTCACACTTTTCATCTTCTGAAACATCTTTCCCCCATCTTCCTCCCCATATTGCATGAGAAGTGAGACTTGCTTAAAAATTTTGAATAACTTCTTTAACTAGGTTTCTCTTTAATTAAGATCACCTGGCAAACTATTTAACACACCTGAGACTGATACCAATTAAGATAAAACAGGCAAAAACTTTCATTGAACAACTAAAAACTAAGCGAACTGAAATCCTACTGATACTCACTTACATAATAATAACATAATAATTTGGAACATAGTGTAGTGTAGCCCCATAGCAATGGGAGAGGCATTGCTTTTGAGTGGTTGGCCTGTATGTGGCTTAGCCCATGAGGAAACAACTGATCTAACTTCCTGAAACCCCTAGTCCTGTCTATGTAGAGCACAACATATGGACACAACATATGGAGCTGCTGATGGCAGGGGATGGAAAGCCATCAACTACATTGGAGAACCTGAAAGCATGGTGTTCTTTGGGACAAAAACTAGGTTTGGTTGCAGTGATACCTTTTAAGATTCCAACAACAAACTGAGTACATTCTGGACGCACTGAAAGTGCATGGATATCACTTGCATGTTTGGCAGAGGGCAACACCAACAGGAGCGCTGGTTTGAATGAAAGCACTTTAGATCCACCGGATCAAGGGGTTCAAATGGTGACTGGGGCAATTTGTCTAAAACAGCTGGCTTCATTGTCATGTTTTCCTGGCAGCTAGTTGAAAAGAGTTGGAGATCATCGTCATTCTCTCCCTCGGAAAGAAGTCAGAGTGATCATCAATTCCGCTTTGAGGCTCCCGGAGTCACCAACTGCGAAGCTATCCTCCATTTCCTGTGATAGTGTGTCAGTAACATCAAGTTGGTAAACCCAGTGGGGGTAACAGCATAGCTAGACACAGTGGTAGAAGCTGCTAGCTTGGGGCCCAGCTGAGACAGGGTAGCTTGGCATGCTAGCCTGCGAAAAAGGCTTTTGAGAGTGAAACACGCACAGTGCTCACACGAGCCTGGTGAGGCTAACGCTCCCTGGGCATGTTCCAGCCTGAAGCAGATGGCACACACTGTGTGGATGTCCTTATATCCAATATAGCCAATATTTTACATCTATAAATGCATACCTGTGCTGGGGGATGAACAGAAACGTTGGAAGGCTGGTTAGCCATAGTCAAAGCTGTTACTGCACAGTTTCGGGTAACTAGCAGTGATACATCGGGTTAATAAAAGTTCCTAGAGCTGTGGTTTCAGCAGGGAATGGCTTTAGATTGGTGGTTAGTGTAGCTGTTATCCTGGTCATAACTAGTTATCGGCTGATGTTTGGGTACTGATGGCCACTGTCTAGCGTGGTGAGTAGTTTGTTGCATTGAATTGGGACTGCTATTCACTGACGGGTGGGATTGGCTTTCGGCAGACACTATTGTGGTCACCAACCAACAGGCTATGATATGATACTGAAAGTCCTATAAAACTTTGTCCAGGGGGTATCAACAGCATACTGATATAATCTTCATCAGATGACTTAGAAATATTGTATTTACTTGTCGGAAAGTATTAACTTGTAAATTCAGCAACCATACCAGATTTCCACACTAGGAAATAAACAATAAGACTGCAATATATGTTAATGCACAGTTACAATGAAAACTAATATGTTCTAAATATGAGAAATAGCAGTTAAATGAACTGACTAATGTCAAACATATATTGCCATCTAGTCCAGCAAATCAAGTTACACTTGTAAGAACACTGAACTCACTAATCTTTTATTTACAATGAAGGCAGAAAATATATAAAGCATACTTACATATTAGTTTACACACATAACCTCCTATATAGGCAAAAAGACACTTTTATCCCAAACATATCCACCAAACTCTCTGGAGTGAACTAGCAGGCAAAGTAAATGAGCCAATTTTCCAATTAACCTATTAACCACCAGCCGATTGACTCCTGTCATGCTTATATACATGCTGTCCAATGAGCAAAGGGTACTTGAGGGGGCTGCTGTATCTGAACTCCATGTGAACTGCAAGAATTCTTAACAAGCCAGATGAGGGAAGCCTCACCTACAGAAATATGAGAAAAAAAAAATTATCATTATTATTCATGTTACCTGGCACATATCACAGCATCATACTAAGGGAGGAGGCTTCATTGAGCATTGAGACCTTTTGGCTTAAGTGTTTGTAATTGATCACCCCAGAATGTCTTTTGCCTTTTAATGAGTAGCTCTAGATCACCTTCCCTTTTCAATCCCATGGAATCTTAAAGTTGAAATGTCATGTCTGGTGTCATTGTACTGCACAGCAACAAGGTATTCAGGGTCACATAGCAAGGCCACATGGACAGCATATCAGTTAATCTACATGTGTGGAAGCACGTTTGATCACTGACTGAATGAAAATGTTTTTACCAGTATGTGGATAGTTGAAAGAAAAAATTTTGGAGGTTGTTGCCACAACTATAATTTCCATTGGGCAGGGGGGCAATGAGTGTTTGTCTCAGAGACATGTTAGGTTTGCTTTGACTAAAGTTAGCATGGACTAAATAATCTCAGATTCTGGCCCCGTTTAAAAAGAAAAAAAGTGGTATCACGGAAGACAGGTTATAGGTCAGGGTCCAATTGCAAAATCTCTCTGTTTGGGTCTGCCCGGGCTGACCGCATTTTGGATCAGGTCTGTTATATTTGGGTCTATCGGGTCAGGTCTGGCTGTGCTTGGGTCCCCCTTGGATTGGGTCTCTCTTTTTTGAAAATGAATTTATGCACATCGGGTTCGGATAGGTTTACCCCAGGTATGTCTCAGGTGAAGACCTCTACATCCGACAGCAACACCACTATAGGATGTCAAGTCGACGGATTCTGTTTATTTTCTATGGAGAATAGGAGATGCGGTCACATGGTGCATGATTGATACAGCATGGTGCCATATCTGTATTTGATACACATGACTTGACCTCAACTTTAAGCAAATGAGTCTATCCAGCGCAATGTGCTTCACTCAGATCAAACTAAGATCAAACTGTCAAATAGGCAGTGCTGATCAAATATGAATCAAGATTCTGTTACTGCATTGCCTATTTCTTGCCTCAGATGTTTTCAGAAACTTTTTTTGCTGTACAGTTTAAGTGCAATATAAAAACGTTTTTGACTAGGCTGCCATTTTGAAAAGGATGAGCCAAAACCAAGCATCACCCAACTCCCAGTACATGACCCACCACTTCACCCACCCTCCGGAGCATTTAACATTCCGTTGCATCCAGATGCATCCTCGCTGGAGGCAGTCTGTTTCCAGCAGTAGTTACCATAGCGCATTCAGACCAAATCCAGCAATGTGTGAAAAACTGCAGCCCTCCCATTCATTTGAATGGGGGCAGTGTGTTTACACTGTTGGAGGGAGGACCATATGGGGCTCAGCAAAAAAACGTAGTGGTCATCCAGCAAAAGTTGAACGGGAATCAACTTTTGCCGAATCACAACCTGATCTGCGTGGGATTTTTTGGTCCTTGCACAGTCAGTTTATGAGCTGACACTCCTGCCCACAAGATTTTCTGGATTGCAAGAACTTTGTGCATTACCTACTTATGTTATATTAAGCAACTGTTATGGTTTATCCTCTTCAAAATTGAAGGATTTATGGGTTCTAACGGGCACATAATCCTGAAGCATTTCTGAACATAAGCATTTTAGCAATTCTTTCCTTAAAGCTGTGATTCGGCTTCACAATGCTTTAGTAACCTGTGTAACGGTATAGGTACAATAGAGTTACTCTCTTATAACGTGTTTTAATGTAGCTCATTCATGGGAGGCTTCAAGTGTAATTTCCCTCTTGGTGATAAAACACTGTAGGTTCACATAATTTGACTTGACTATTAACGGATGACACAGGCTGGACCAAAGATTTTAAGATAAGACCATTATCAGTCCCACATGTTAACCCTCATGTAAAATAAGTTTGGAATAACAAGATTTACATGAAGTTTCCAAACTGTTTTGTAGGAGAGAAGAGATTTCAGTGCCCTTTGTGCTCTGTCATCTGCAGCAACAGTTTCTCTCTGCAGGAACATGTGGAACTGCATTTAGACCCTGGAGCAGGTGGGAATATCTTCATACCTTCCAGTAATATAATTCACTAAGTTCCTTCTCTTGTCCTTTTAAATATATTGTTTTTTCTTTTTGTCTTGTGTATCTGACTGAACAGATGCACACTCAGCTTATAGTGTACCTAAAACTGTGGTTTTCCATTGTTACTGCAGGGAGCCCTGGCTCAGACCTGAAGCTGGCCAGAAAGCTTCAGCAGGAGGAGGAGCAGAGGAGGAGAGAAGATGAGGCCCAGAAGGAGAGAGAGGAGTTTAAGAAGCTGCAGGTCTGGATGTTACAAAGCAGAGGACCTTCATGGCAGTATAAGTTGTTGGATAGTGACACATTTTTAATGGATTTCACATTAATCAATGATTAAGAGTGTAAAGTGCTAACTTTCCACATTATAATTAGAGGGTTTTCGTTCATATTAGGTGAACAGTGCAAAATTATAGCACTATCACTGTCTTGCGGCATTGTTCAAAGATTTGGGATTCTGTGTATGTAAGGACTGCAATTACCTCCTTACTGTTTACCCAATATGCACACTTTTAGACCTGAAACCAGCACTTTATCCCCATAGCAGCATGCTGGAGTAAAGAACCATAAAATGTGACAAAAATGTGTCACTGTCCAAATACCTCCTTGTATCCCAGAAGCCCTCCAGCCCAGTATTTGAAAGATGTCCTGCAAACATCTCAGCCTTATTCTACACTATTCAAATTAAAGCAAAAATTACAGTTTTCCACAAACTACAGCAAAGTAGTTTTCACAGTAGTGTTTCATTCATCAGTTGTGACAATATCATTGACCAATCAGGTAATGTGATCGCAAATATAATATTTACTGTGACCTGACCAACCTGACAGCAGTATAGAGTCTGGTATAGATTGTGTCCAACATATGCATATATAATGATATAGATATTTGGATTTCAGATTTAGATTCCAGCTTTGATGTAGCAAAGTTTTACAGCTTCAGAGGAGCATAAAAATGAAAGTAAATTAAATATTTTCACATAGCAGAAAGATTGTTTTAGGTGAGCTGTCCCGTTCAAAGGTATTAAAGCTGCAGCACTAATATTCATCCTGATATGATAATTTGATCAAATGGATGTGTTTTTTTTATTGAGCTGTGTTAACAGTTTTCCAACAGATGCAATCAAATGACAGTGGAGAAGCAAAATTAAATCATGCATGGCCATATCCAGAATTTTAGAAATATTGAGGCCTTGGGTCAGATGCTGATGCTCTACCGAGTGGTGGCAGTCTTTTTGTTTGGTTTGCAAAGATCGAAATAGCAGCTTCTCAAACAACCCAATTAAAAAGTTGCATGATTTCGGAATAAGAATTTAATGGAAGTCAGCATACCAAAGAAGCCCAGACTGAGGACAATGGATACACCAGTGAATGAGGATAATGTGCTGGACCCTGACAGGACTTGGTGGACCTTGCTAGTTTGTACAAAGAAACAATTAAAAATGATCAGATGGGAAATCCTTTAACTGTGGATATTATGAAGACCATAATGTAATTCAAGCAGGATTTCCATGTACATATACAGTAGATAGTATACTAGTAGCCATCAAAAATATACAAACTGATATAAAGGAATGCAGTTGTTGCATCTCCCACACCGAATATTAATCGCTGAGGACGCTATCACTGCAAGCAAGCAAACGCTCCCTGGAGAGTAAATTGAATCATGTTGCTACTAAAGCAGAGGACCTGGAAAGGGCACATGATGCAAAAGACAGCTGAATCAGATTCCTCCTGGAGAGCCATCTGAAGTCTACAGGCAACAGAGAAGCTATGATGGCATGAGAGAGACTACGGGAAAGGAAAATCACCAAGCATCACATCATCTTTCCAGCCAGGTTGCTGATGACGACTGCAGAGCACACCTTTGTCTTTGATCCACCAGCAGATGGATGACTTGAACTGGGTGACTTGGCTTAGAGGCAAATAATCTGCTCAGGTAATATCACACTTGGAATGGATGGACATATGGACTGCAGATAGCCTATTACTCCTGAGAGATTTATGAAAGACAAATGCTCACCCCTTTTTTAATCTCCTCTATTCTTTTTTTTTTTTTTTTTTTTTTTAATTTTTTCTCTCTTCTAAGTGTATGTCTCTGTCTATGCATTTATTTTGGATTCTATCATTTGTCTATTTTTTGGTTTCTTTTCCTTAAGTTTAGGTGCCTTAATGTCACCTTCCATGATTAAGACAGTAAACTAATAGGGAATGCATACTAAAGATATAAAATAAAACATGTAATATTAAAGGTAAAACAGGTTATGAGCAGATTAAAATATCTGAAAGCTAAGGTACTGTTTCTTCAACAGACACATATGCTAGCTGGGGAAAGATAAGAAGAAGATGGTCAGGTCAAGTGTTTTCAGCATCCTTTTCTAGCAGTGCCAGAGGGGCAATGGTATCGATACACAAATCAGCTCCAATGAAAATTCAAGAGGTGGTTGAGGACCCTGCCTGAATATTCTTAATTTGCCAAGGTTACCTCATGTCGCACAACCACAATTTTATTAATATCTATGGACCAAATAATGATGCTTACTTTTACAACAATCTATTCCTACAAATGTCATACATACATACATTTTTGGATAAATATACCATGGCAGATTTCAACTGCACCCTGGATCCTCAGATAAATAGGTCCTCTGGAGTGGATAATACTCATATGGACCAGAAAAATATTACAGGATTTTATTAAATACCCACAATCCAGGGAAAGGCTACAAGATGATAGCCAAGTGTTGTCAGCCTGCAGTTTCCACAGTGCAAAATGTAATCAAGAGATGGCAGTATAGTGGATTAACCCAGGAATATAAGGAGAAGCTAAATTCTTTCAGAAACATTATGATGTTTAAGTCAGAACACATCTGTGTGTATAAAAGAGCACACAGACCAAAGGCCTCTGACCTCAAGGCATAAAAATGCCAGGAGAAACATGGAACAGCACTAAAAACCCAGCCTCTTCCCACCAGCCACAGGAGGAAAATTGACAGTTTTTGGAATTAACAACATTGTTTCTTCCAAATATGGGCAGACTTCACCAGCAGGAGAGTTCCCCTCACTCCACAGATGAATTCCTCCCTTCTTCCACTTGCTCATGCTGTCCCTAAGTGCATAAATTTGGGGAGATAAGCCGAATTTCCTTTGCGCACTCTCCTCCTCTCTCTGATGCCTCTAAGAATGTGTAAAAATATGTATCTTGACTTGTTTAACCTATCTAAGTGTATTATTTAGCAATGGTTTGATTGTTAGGATTGTTCTTAACAATTTTTAATGACAGATTCGAAAATTATGTTATCCTGTATTTATTTGGCTCATCTATATTGCAATGGAAAAGTGTTTTTCACTGGTTTTCATGATGTTTTGGCACTGATGGCAGAAATGAGTGAGTGTCCAATTTGCAAGCACGTAGCTTTTGAATATTCGATAGGAAAAATGACTCCCCTTTAAGTTGGAGGCCAGTTTTCTCTTCACACAAAGAAATTAATTAGTAATCAAAGCGTTCCCTCCAAAACAGCACCAAAGATCTTCTTTCTTCCAAAACATGCCCCTTTAACTATAAAATCTACAACTCTTTGTCTGGCTTGGCTTCATTTGCTTCTTCACTACTCTGTTTCTCTCGGCCTTGCCAGCTGTCAGTAATGGCCCATTCACTGCGTTCTGGGCATTGTTCCTTTTTTTGTCATTTTTCTTCTGAGGGCTGAAACCTCCAGAAAAGAAACTCTCAAAGACTGAAAAAGACACCTAAAGCCACAGACCAAGTGCCATTAGCTATTGCACGCTGTTTGCCATATGAATAATCTAGTATTTTTGTAATCTATTTTTGTCTTTTCGTATAAACTTTTTTGACATAAGAAGACTTAATCTTAGTTAGAGCTCCAGCATCCAAACTCTACAGCCTGCCAAGGACCGGAACACACACTGTGTGCCTGCCGTGTGGCCTCAGCTGAGGATGAGACTGGATCCACCCTCCTGGGAAGCAGTGAACCAAATTGCTTCACATAACCTGCTGCACACTTTTTCATTGTTTTTGGGGGTGGCCTATAATACAAGAGTTTTTGAGGGTGGTTATTAATATGATTTCAAAAATATTGTTTGTAGATATTCCTTTACAACCTAAGGTATATTTATTTCATGTATACCCACTGGATCTTATTCTGAAAGCAAAAGAGTGTACATTTTTACATATGTGTATTTTGCAAGCAAAGCTTATTTCTTTGGACTGGTGATGAGCTTGATATTGATGTCTGGGTTAAAAATATAGCACATTGTATGGAATTGGGAAAAATAACACACATTTTGAGAGGTAAACTAAGTCCTTATGAAGAAATCTAGAAACTGTTCAGTCTTTATTTAAGATATGGTTATGTTGGGAATCTCCTTGTGAATTAAGGGTCATGTTCAAATGTAAATGTAATGGTACACCTTACAAGATATATTAATCTTATAAGGGGAGAAATGGCTCTGTGATTTATTTGGTTTACATTTTTTATTTTCATTTTTTGTTTGTTTTTGTATATGTCAATGTTGTGTTTATTGTGTGTGTAAGAGAAAAGTTGGAGGAAAATAGGGGTAACAGGAGGTAAACGGTGTTTGGATGGTTTTGGGTTTTGTTTTGATTTTTGCCAAATTCTGATTTTATCATATGTTATCATATGTTCTTCAAAAACATATGATGAACAGATCTTTGACACAAAGAAAATCGGTCCTTTAAAACACATGTTGATTATTTTACATGATATACATGTACATTATTTGCTTTTAATGTCAACCACACTGAAAAAAGATTAACACTGTGGTTTAACTATGGTTTGTGGGTGCACTGTGTACATGTGATGCAGTAGTGAATGTTTAGGTATCTGAACACTTTCAGTGTTGTGCTTTCACAAGACTCCACTCTATCAAGCTGACATGTGCGGTATGTTAACTGTGCAGAGGCAGTTTGGTCTGGACGGCAGCGGGGGCTACCGCAGGCAGATGGAGAGGACCATGGAGAGGGATGTGGCCAGAGGTCTTATGGCCCCCACAGAATTTCACTGTAAGAGGGCCGAGATGATGGAGTCTCTAGCCTCCGGGGTTGATGATGGCAGAACCAGAACTCAGGGTATGTTTATGTATGTCCTGCACCCACAACTAAAAATAACACAGAGACATTACAGGTTTAAAGGAAGATACCAACGATTCTGTAGATTTGGTCAACTCAACCATCCATTACAGTCATCTGTGTGTCCCTTTGAAACACTAACACTAGGTTGAGTGATAGAATAAATTTATATTTTATTCATAGTCCAAAGTTACAATATCACTACATTACATGGCCTGTAGATTTTGAAAGTTTAAAAATGAAATGCCATTTATTCAATATTATGTATGTAGCTGATAAAGATTATTATGCTCAAGTGAATATAAATATGTTAATCTGCTGCTCTGTTATATATCTGTATATTATTGTCTCTTACAATGAAACTAAGAAAGTAGCCCCTGCTAATTCAAAACAACACAAAGTTTAACATTTTGTGTAATTTCTCACATTTCCTATACCAAATTGCTCGACAGTCAATGCCAAGTGTGTTGTGCACTGTGTGCCAAAGTAATGGTGGTGCACTTTTGGTATTTTCATAAAAACAGAGCAGGATTCGGAAAAATCTCTTGTCATACAGTACCAGTCAAAAGTTTGTTTGAATGTGAAAGTGTGTCCAAACCTTTGACTAGTACTGTACTTCATGGCCCTCTCCCATACTGACCAACACTTCAAGAGAAAAGAGCATAAACCAAAATAAATTAGTATTATGCTAGAATAGATGGTCTTTTTTAAACTGATGAGTGCAAGACACGGCAAATGGTGTTGAAGTGTTTATTTTTTCTTAATCCATTTGATTTAAATTTCACTTTGTATATGCAGTATATTGTGAGATTTAATCTAAAACAACCTAAGACCAAAATAACATGAGCTGAGGCATTGAGAAGATTCTCCAGCACATAAACTCTGATTTTAACTGCAACTTTCTTTGCGGCTTGTGTAAATCCCACTTGCACTATGTTTACACCTGCTTTTCAGAAGTGTAGAATTTCCCTTGCAAAATGCAACATGTCATCCTCCCTTAAATGCATATGCAATGAGAAGAGAGGCATGATGCAAACACTTACACAGATGACATGCAGACTGCAACTCCAGCCTGGTGAGCCTGTTTGATAATTACAGCAAATTTGTTTGAGGCAGAATACATCACAACTGTACCTCAAATACATCTGCAAAAGCTGCAGTAAATCTGACCTTCAATACTGGATCAAATATTACCCTGAGATTTTTTTGTATATTGCTTTACATACAGGGACAGTGTGCTCAGGTACTGAATGACGAAGTCTGATCTGCAGAAGTGAAAAAAATACAATCTAATTTATTTACATTCAACAGGAGAATGTTTTGAGTCATCCAACATCCAAGATTGAAGTCTTGGCACATTGGCACATCTTAAGGATCATACTGTGTACTCAAATGTAAATCGCAGCACTTCTCCATAAACTAACTCTTGGTAATTCAATTTCTGGTTAAGTAATTTGAAGATTGAGGGGTGGAATCATGTGCTGTTGTATGGAAACCATTTTAGAACCATGTCGATTCATATCCATATTCACTTTTCCCTATTCACTACATCCATATGTCTATCTTGTCACCATAGCTGTTGAGTGCTCAGTTCTATATCTGCCTCCATCCCATTCTATGCTGAAAGGGAACATGTGCATACCAAGTTCGGATGAAGGACAACAAAATATGACTTTTAATTTTGTAACAAAATGGTTACACCCTTAATGTTAAATGGAATAGACATGAAAAACCAAAGGTTGGTACTTAATCGTAAAAACGTCATCTTGAGAACTTTGCAGATGAAGTCAGGGCACAATGAACACACTGACTAAATCTGATGTTTTTATCAAACTGTTTAAACTGTAACATACATTTGTCTGGCACAGATAAACCTGAAACCTTGTTGATTTCTGTTTTTTTACCCTGGCCCATCTTCATGTCAAAATTGTAGATATTAGGGTATTGTAAGATTAATCAGAAAAAATGTCTGAATATACATTAAACCTTCAACTTAACACTTATCTCATAATATCTAGACAAACCTGAGATTCTTCATTGATTTAAATGTCAAAAAATATAGTAAAGTAAACTTAAAACAACAATTAGTTGACTGTAAACATAACATTTTAGAGTGACTAAACATTCAGACCACATGGCAAATGGCAAATATAAATTTCACAAAACTCTTACTTTATAATATAAAACATTCAATATTACTCCTTGTCTAATTTAACTATCAAAGTATAATTTGGCTAATACTTGTAGTAAATGCAAAAAGGTTAAACAGTTTGAAAACAGTTCATGAAACAACCTGTACTCTTTAGTGTTAAAAAGGCTTTGCCATACCAGTCAGCAGAGGGCAGTGTTGTCACATGGTGAAAAAGTAGAATTTTAATATTTCATCAATGGATTATTATATGGCTATCATAATTATATCATTACTCATGCAATTTTATGACAAACAAACTACATGATTTACATAATGATTAGACATTTAATTCATATGAAATTCTGGTTTGCCTATAATACTTAGTGAAAGCTCACTAAGGAATGTCTTTACAACACGGGTCTGGCGATAAACCGGACCCAAAAGGGGAGTTTCTGTCCACGTTTAATGTGAAGTTGTCTGGTTCGAATGACCTCAAGGTCATTTAAATGCTTTTAGTCCAGTCATTAATTTTAGTTATTTTGTAAGCATTTGGATTTTCAAGTGTTTTGACACAGTGTTTGTTCCTGGCCAGTGTCAAGTTGTCAGAATCCCACTTGGGAAAAGTATAAGTCCTGGATGAAACACTCACCCCATGTCTCTGGAATTCAAGCCAGGTTTGTTCCTGTCTTCCTTTCTCCTAGAAATTAAAGAAAAGGAACAGGCTGTGCTCTACGTTGGAGAAACATGGTATAGGACAGTGTAACAAGTATATTGTATGCTGTTTATGACAGCTTAGTGTTACTGTTAATTCCACAATTATTTATTGATATTTAAAAAGCACCTTTTACGTAGATTGATCAAAGTCAGAGCTGATGGCTTCTGGTTTAGCCGTCAGTAACACTACTGAACTACTGCTGGAATGTTCTTCACATGCACTATGTTCACTTCTCTGTCTAGGTTTGGTGAGAGCCTTGTATGAATACTACCAGACTGAATGCAGAGACTGTGTGCACGTGTGGCTGAGTGCTGACACCGACCACTTCTGCTCCTCAGCAGGGGACAAAGGCTGGGGCTGTGGATACAGAAACTTCCAGATGCTGCTTTCCTCTCTACACAGAATAGATACATATGCCCCCTTCCTACAAGGTGCACAACACACTGCATCATATCTTTCCTGAAATCTGCACTTTCTGCTCTTTCTTGCCAAGACACTATCTTGGTTATATACATCTGATGTCATTTGTGTGAATATTCCTTGTGAGAATTAAAAGCAAAATAGTTATACTATTTATTATCTATCAAAATTAATGATTTATTTGTACAACTTATACCTCGGCGTACCTTAAATTCTTAAAATAAAAGCCAGTAATGCACTCATAGCAGGCTTGCAAGGTCTTTCTAGCCTCCTCATCCCACTGCTTAACCTGTGTTTTGACAACTCTCTCCCTTTGTAATGTTGCACGGTAGGCGGGGACTAGATGGATGGCGTTATGATCAGCTGTACTAATGGGGGGTTTGCTTGTATGCCCTGATGCGTTTTTCACGTTGCCATAGCAGAGGTCAATTGTTTTGTCTCCCCTTTTGGCACATGTTATTTATTGCTGATATGTCGGGAGTACCTTGTTGAGTTGGCAGCTATTAAAATCCCCCAGAATTAGAACAGGGGAGTCTGGTGCATTGCTCTCTATGTGATGAGCACATGCAGAGACAGCCTGGGCATCAGGCACAACAATGAATCGTTTTATCCTGTGTAGTGTATCATAGTGGACAGCAATCAGCGTTGTATCTGGAATGCCTCACAATGTCCTGACAAAAAGGTCAATTTTGTTTTTCCTTTCTGTCACTGAGTACAACAACTTCAACATGTCCCTTGACATTGACCAATAGGATCTTCCGCACAGAACTGTAACCATACAGAAAGAGGAATGATGTTGTTGGTGATGCTCTAACTGTGAAACAGGAAAGGCTTGTGGTTCTACAGCAACCAGACAACCAAATTATACACAACACACACACACACACACACAGGGCTTTCCACAAGGATATGGAGTAACCAGCCAGTGGGAAATAGTAACCAGCTAGCGGGGTCCAGGGGCATGCTCCCATGGAGAAGAATTTTGGCCAAAAAAGCCCAAATTTGGTGGCCTCTGGCACATTCTAATGCTACTATTCCATCATATACACTGATCTTAATTATTGCATATTTTAATTAAATAATAATAACATGTAGTGAATTATTGTAAAGCTGAAGCATAGCCTGCATTTTTCTCATATAACATAGGCTTGTTACTTTGACAGCATTGCCTGTTTTAGTGTGTTTGTGCAATGCATCTTAGAGATGGCTCTACTGTAAAAAGTGCAATGTAAATAAAGATCATTCATTCATTCATTAAACCCATAAACATCTGTGTGGCATATATGGAAAATGCAGAACTTTCAGTGGATTTTTAATACTTACTGCACAATCGTCAATCGCTGCCACCCGGTTTTCCGAAGTAGTCCATCTAATGAGGATGTCCCCTGTCTGTGCAAAGTGTTTTGTCATCAGTTACATTGCTAATATTTGTCAAACACTGAAGATGACTCTCCGCTTTCTACTTGGCAGGAAACAACCTTTCAGCTGAGTGCTCACACACTCATTCATGTAGAGCATTTCTCTATCATCATGCTTGCATTGTTTTGAAGTGGGGGCTAGTGGTCATAAATGTACAGGCATAGCAAATCGCAACTTGTTAATCAAAACTATTTTATTAGAATGAAATATGAATATAATAAAGTAGCCGGCTGGACTTAAATGAGTAGCTGGCTGTTTGGCCAGCAGCTGACACACACACACCATACACACTGACCACAATTTGGAGACCACACAGCCAAGGATCTGAATACTTTTATAAATGAATTTCACTTTATGATCTTTAATAAATTTGCAAAAATTGTCATTATGGGTTATTCCGCTGTATCCGCTGTAAAATAAATAAAAAAAAATATGGAAATTCACCACCATGCAACGACATGGGCCCAAAGACACACCAAGGTCCAGAAAAATGTTTAAATATTTTAGGGTGGATTTCTCCATTAAAACAGACTGATCATGTGATACACTGAGAAGAAAGTAAGCTAAGATGACAGATAACAAACTTTTACAGTAAAAACCTTTCTAAAGGTTTAATGTTCAGTTGTACACATTTGATCAGGTCTTTCCATTTATTTGACGCTTACCTTCTTCTCAGAGAAAGCGGTTCCTAGTATCCCACGGGTGCAGAGTATGATCGAGGAGGCATGGAAAGGAGGCCTTGATCCACAAGGTGCATCCCACTTCAACCAGCGGCTGCAGGGAACACGAGCCTGGATCGGAGCCACAGAGATCTATGCTCTCCTCACCTCTCTAGGAATCAGGTGAGCAATACTACACTGTGTCTCATTACTCTGCTGAAGCACATCACCTCAGGCTGCAGGAGTCAGGTATTAGTAATGACTGACATGAGTAAACATTTCCAACTAATTAGGGCCTGAGCCCAAAGGGTGAAGACCCTATTGTATTTCGTGTGTTTCTTTCTTTCTTTCTTGTTACGCCACTTTAACTCTAAATTTGACCCCTAAACTCACCAAATTTGGCACGCACATCAGGTCTGGTGAAAAATTTGATCAAATGTAAAAATTAACCCCCAAAGTGCCAAAATGTGCTCGAGAGTGCCACCTATGTATCTAAAACGGCCACCACGGCCTGTAGGAATGTCGTAGAGAGATCGAACCAAAACTCAATTATTCGTCTCATCAAGACCTACAAATCATACACTGACACCCCTGACCTAAATCCAACAGGAGGTCTGCAATCTCAATTTCAAAATACGATTTTGTGCCAATTTTGGACCTTGAATAAACGCTATCTCCTCATAGGGCGTTAATGGTATCGGCTTCAAACTTTAATACATGACTTATCACACTGTGCTGAACAAAAGTTATTAAAAACTTTGTAATAACTCGAACGGTTTAGATCTAGTAAGCCCTGAAAGTTGGAGTGTGACATCACACCTTACAATGTAAACCAATTGGGAGGCAATCTCTGGGCATGGACTTTGTGCCAAACTGGGGCGTCTGACGTCTAAACTATAAGTCCAACCACTTTCAAACCTGTATCAATGGATTTGCGTCGAAAATTCCTACAAAAAAATGTGATTTTTAATGTAAGATTTGGCCAAAGTCATGGGATTAATCAGGATATTTCACAAGAAGAGTACTCTGAAATCCTTCTCTCCAGCTGAGAGGGAGAGAGAGAGAATGGGAGGGGGGGATGAGTAAAGTAAGACCTGTCAGCCTAGGTCTGAAAACATCTACATGCCTGTGACAGAAGCCCTTGGACTGTGCCACACTCCAGTTACTCAGTGTTTCTACACATCTGACAGCAGTGTTCAATCCTTACTTTTTTTCAAGGAGTACATGTGCTCCTAAATGAAAGAAATTAGGAGCACACATATAACTTTAGGAGCACACTGAAAAATGTTCAAGTAAGAGTTTCTTAAAGAAAACAATTCATTGCATACATATTTACAATTTATCATATACATATTTAAACTGTGTGTGTGTGTGTGTGTGTGTGTGTGTGTGTGTGTGTGTGTGTGTGTGTGTGTGTAAATCACAATTTGTGTTTTTTTTAGGGGTGCTCAGTTATGGCAAAAATCAGAATCACAATTATTTTTGTTCAATATTGACATCATGATTATTTAACATGTTTACTTTTTGACTGTCATTTTTGCCAGTTGCCGATGTTCATATATGCACATATTTTCCACTTGGCTGAGGAAACTATTACACATGCAATCATATATTGTACTAATGATCAAGAAAGACTATAGCCTATATGAGGGAAGAACTTTAATGCTGAGCTACTGAACTCCAGTCTTCCTAAGTTCTTCCTTCATATATTGTCTTTCTTGATCATAGTATAATCTATGCTTGCATGGATAATAGCATCCTCAGCCAGCTGGTAAAGATATGTGCAGATATCGGCAATCGGCCACAATGAGTCGTAAATATCAGCATATCGGATATCAGCAAAAATCCAATGTCGTGCATCCCTAGTTAAAAGTCTTTACATTCCTAAAAATAGACTTGATGAAAATTAGGAAATTAATTTGTTTTACACACAAACTCATCAAGGGTTTTCAATTTACTAATTGAAATTCAAGTGAATGGGCACAAAACTTGCATGATTTTTATGACACAGGTGTGAGCAAGGCAGCCATGTCTCACCCTGCAGAAAATTCTCATCCTCACACTGTTGAGATTTGATGTTTCGCCATGACAGAGGAAGTTGCTATAACTTTATTGTAAATGCTCCAGTCTGCACCAAACTTTACATGTTTGATAAGACTCCTGGCCTGAACACATGTACATGACAATATTCCATCAGTGATGCAAACTGGCTGAAAAGCTCCACATGGTACATTTAATTTTTTTGTTTAATTGATCAGTTTTATGTTAAAAACAATGGCAAATGTCCATCATAAGTTGAGAGAGAGAGAGAGAGAGAGAGAGAGAGAGAGAGAGAGAGAGAGAGAGAGAGAGAGAGAGAGAGAGAGAGAGAGAGAGAGAGAGAGAGAGAGAGAGAGACAGAGAGACAGAGAGACAGAGAGACAGAGAGACAGAGAGACAGAGAGAGACAGAGAGAGAGAGAGAGAGAGACCCCCTCCCATAAAAGTGAGGGCCCAAAAAAGATACCTCAAATGCAATTAGAAAATCATGTCATTCAAAACTATGGTGACATTTCAAGGACCACAATCTGTTACCATACCAGTCCATTTGCCCATCACACAACCCACTCTAACCACTCTCACTCAGCAACTTCGGTACCTAAAGGAAGCAAATTAAGAGGAGAAGGAGAAGAGCAGGTCAGCAGAACAACTGAACAGTAACCATATAAACAGACCTTGAAGGAGGTAATGCCAGTGACAGAGCCTCAGCCATGACCATCTCAGAGCCTTTTATATGGAGAATGTCTAGATTGAATGGCTGAAGAAATAGACACCACCGCATAAGATGATTTGGATTCTGAAGAGAATGTAAGAATGTCAAGGGGTTGTGATCAGTATAAACTACAAGGGGTTTACCTCCACCACTGACATAGACCTCAAAATGTATCAAGGCCCAAATAAGAGCCAAGGTCTCTTTTTCCACAATGGAGTAATTGTTTTTGTTTTTGTTACGCTTTTAATTTTAGAAAATACAGTTTTACAATAAGTGTTCATGAATAAACTACCTTATGAAGGAGGTCCCCACACCGGGTCTCAACCTGGAGTCTCCCAGATCATAGACGACTGCGCTGATTACTGAGCTAAAACTTTACTCATCGCCTCATTGCAGACAGACCTCTACCTATTTATACACCTATAATACAGAGACAACACACCGTGTACTGTGTAGGGAAGAACTTCAAAGGCGATTATTGCTTTGCACTTTTCATTTATTGCCTATTTTTTACAACCTAACTTTGTGGGAAGGAGAGGGGGTGAGGAGAGTCCAGGTTATGGAGAGTCCTTTGAGAGCACTTCGCTTGTGTCAGTAGCTCAGCTTTATCTTTGGGGAACACCCCCAACTCCAGGAGTGATGTCCAAATTAGGAAATGTGCATCATGTAGCAGGTGGATGTGACTCCCCTCATTGAGACCTGCTGAAGATGTAACAACGGAACAGAGGAGACAGACTGAAATAGCTATGTAACTGACCTGCATGCTGGTATTTGAAATATTTATATATAATATAAATATTTTTTAAAAAATACTGTTTGTGCTTTGTCGAATAATGTATTTGTATTCGGGCACAACCCTAGTAGACAAATTCGTTTTCATAATACAATAATATAACAAGATAATATACATAACATAATACAATCAGACAATAACAAAAAAAGAAAAAAATATAAATTTGATGAGGGTGAAAAAAGTTAAGTACATTATAAAGTTAATCCCTGGCCTTTCTAGGCCTTCTAGGATATCTAAAATTCATTTAAACAATCAATGAGTTAAATAAACCTACACCCATTGACTCTGTATAAGGCAAGGCCTAAGGAGAAATGTAATGCCACCCTAGCTTGAGTGTGTAAGCTACACAATTGACTTGTCTGTGGCTGTTTTAAAATATAATTCCATTTTATTTTATTTTAGTTTTAACACAATCCAGCACTTCAGTGTTGCACCAGCTGTCTGTAAATCCATCACTAAGTTTGTGTGCATTAGCTCCTGATTATGTATTAAAATGGGAGAGTAAACTTGGAAAGATACATAATTTGGGGGGAAGGAGGAGGAATATAATTTCATATTTGAAATTATATTCATAAAAAACATTATGTAGCCTAAAGTGGTAGTAGGTTGCAGGCTACTAGGCCATCTTCAAGGTTAAACAAGGACAAACCATTTATATAAATGAAATAGTCTTACAACACATCACAATATGATTTGGATAATTTAACCTGGTTAAAAAATGTTATGCCTGAGGGTTGCTATTCTCAAAACTCACAAGGCATCTTCAAAGTCTAACAACTCAACAAAGCACAAACCGTTTGGATGAATGAAATGGCCTCACAACAACTATCTAAATCCAGTCCCACACAAAGGTTCTAGAGGTAGCTATTAGCACCGCTTGCTGATGTAGTTGTAATATTATACAGGAATGAATAATCATAACTTCAAAAACAGATTATTTTAACCTACATTATCTCAAATCAAGGCCTATTTTAATGCATAACTCAGAAGGTGATTTTTGCTGCTCAAGACTTAAAAGGGCCATTTCAGTTGAAAACTAGACCTTGCTTCCCCTTAGAGTAAACTTGCAGCTCTCATTTAGCCTGTATGAGAAAATGAAAGAATAATCATAATAATGAAAGCACAGCGCAGAGCAGCCGGATGAGAGATCATTACACGGAGTGATGCATCATCATTTTTAAAAGTAATTCCTTCCAAAGTCTGACTAACACTGAAACTAAAGCAAAGTAGTCTGCAAAAGTCTAAACAAGTTACTTTCCACTGCTGAACATTTAACTGTTTGTTAATTCAGGCACTTTGGTGCTGTGAGGAAAAAGCTCCACTCTATCTGTCTGTCTCTCTCTCCCGACGGGTTGGACTGAACCAACTCAAAGGTTGGTCCAAAAACGTCAGATTTTTTTATCACTTGTTTTTGTCAGTCATAGGCCGCTTATATATAATCACCTGATTGCGGGGACTGTATGACAATAAGGTTATTTTTAAAAAGACAAAAAGTGGGGTAGCAAAACCATAACTTTGCTTCTAATTGAATAAAGGGGATGCATTTGCTCCACTTGCTCCATTGCTCAGGCGCCTATGTTTGTGCGTAAAGTCTTTCCTAAGTTCTTAGTAACTATTAGCTAGTTTCAAACTAGTGATCTACTAAATAAGGTTGCACCATTAAAACTTTATATCTTAGCTACTAAACACTTCTGTGCCACACCAATAGAACCAGAAACAATGTTTGTTTACAATAACTTCCAGGTAGAAAACCCCTGCATAATGTACATACAATTTAATGCCGTGGAGCAAAAATAAATGTCAGTTTAAGAAAGTAAAGAAGTAAATGAAGCGTATGTAAATAAATAAGTAAGTACATATAAGCAGTAAGTAGTAAAAGTGATTAAAAATAAGCATAAGTATGTATGAATGAGTAAAGCAGTGGTAAGGTGGCTTCCCAATATGACAAAGTCAGCCACCAGTTAGTCCGGACGATGGTAAGATGTCGGTGATGGGTAGATTTGGCTCATCAAAGACGCTAGTAAAGCAACACAGTTCATAAAAACTACGGATATAATTTTAAACGTTACAGTTACAGCTGAAAATGACAAGAGAAATGAACAAGTATGCCAATTTCATATATCTCTGCAATTCAAATCAACAGCCAGTTGTCTACCTGTAAGCGACTGTTGTTAGTACAACGTCACAGTGATTCGGTCTATAGGAAGCAACCAACTGTGTAAACAGGAAGTCACTGTAGCAACACGAGCCGTAACATAACTTCCATGTCATCATATCCACCAATAAGTGCAAGTATGTCTTTGTTCCGTGGGGCACGCATGGCTCACACAGGCAGGCATTGCAGAAAGGAAGGAAGAATGGATTTTGGTTTCAAGTGACTGGTGACTCCTGCTGTGTTAATTATCTATAGAGTTGATTAAGATTGTTGTTGGCAATGCTCGACTTTGCTGCTGTGAGATATATGGCATAATTTCTTTCTTTCAGAAAATCTTTCCTTTATTGTTGGCTGATTATTGAGCAACATGAGTGAACGTCTACCAAGACCGGGTTGGCAGTTTTGCTAATGCCTGTGTGGGAGAAATAACGAGGTTAGCATAGTTTCAGCTTGTTGAGCCGGTGGTTTGAGTACATGAGTTAACAGGTGTCGGAAGGTGATTTTGTAATGGACTTATTTTTAATGACGTAGTTTGCATATTGTTTCGATTTTAGTTGTTGGCGATGAGTGCATTTTAGCCCCTTTTTACACAGCCCGTTGAAGTTGGGAATACTGCGCCTATAATCTGCCTCACTGTTCTGTATAAAAGGTACAGACACGTAGTGGGGGGGCAGAGGTGCTCCACCAATACGGAGGTAGTCACTGAGCTGGATTGACTGTGTGTGTAAAAGGGACAGCCGGCACAGCGGGGCCGGGAGCTGACACTGTTGAGTTAGCCTGTATTCAGACCAAATGAGGCGGTGTGGCGTACAGCTGCAGGGTTGAGCAGAGGTGTTTGGGGGTGTGGGTGTGTTTGTGCTTTAGAACATAACCACTGTGAAACTATCAGAAAATAATGTTACCAGCTTCCTCACTAACGTTACTAGCACTCCCTCTCATTCACTCTTCATTCACTCTCTAGCTCTCAGCTCTCTCTCTCTCTTTTTCTCTCATCTTTTTTAAAATAAGTCAGGAAGCCGACAGAAAAGTCTAACTTAACTTTTAACGTTATCAAACAACGAGAAAGTCCTCCCCTCATCCTAGTAACGTCTTTGTCCTCCCTCATGGCAGAGTTTACAGCTCTGATCAGTCTGATATCCACACCTCTGAATCCGGAATGCCGGCATGCTATGTAAAAGTACACAAGGAGACGGCTTTATGCAGGCTTTGTGTGATTCATTGTAAAAAAGCAAAAGTGGATCCTCTTTATGGCTATAATGCAGGTTCTCTGTATAAATGAGGTGTGTGTGTGTGTGTGTGTGTGTGTGTGTGTGACCACTGAAGGCCCGGTTCAAGACCTCACGGTCCACTACTGGGAGATGGCCCTAGAGACGTTACGCAGGATGGGGAGGGGAGTGTTAATTTATCTGGACAACCTGCTTTTGCTGGCTTGCTGCTCTAGGGAAGAAGCCACACTACAGATGGCGTTGTCTCATCGGTGTCTCGGTGTCTCATCTGACGAGTCTGGGCTTCACAATAAACTGGAAAAAGAGCTCTCCTCTCCCCTCCCAGCTTGTCACATATCTGGGAGTGGAATTCAGCATGAGAGCTTGTCTCTCACAGCAGAGAGTGGAGGTGCTGACAGCTTTCCTCCTCCTTGTCACACCTTACAATGTTGTTACAGCTCTCTCTGTCACGCAGCTGCTGAGCATGATGTCAACAGGTCATGTGGTGATTCCCCCTGGGGCTTCTCTACATGAGACAGCTGCAGAGGTCGTTCATCTGTCTGTGCGTTGAGGAGCATGGTGTCCATTCCTCCCTCCGTGGGTCCAGATCTGGCCCACTGGAGAAATCCCTGCATCCTGTCAGCGGTGGTTCCTCTGGGCAGAGTTGCATCACACATCTCAGTGTTCACAGACGCATCTCTCTCAGGGTTGGGGAGAAACGTGTCTCTCACAGGTGGTGAGAGGACAGTAGTGGCCAGCTCACATGTCTCTCCACATAAACGCGCTAGAACTTGCTGCTGCAGAATCAACGTGTTGAGACTGCGGCTCAGCTATCCTGTGTCCAAACCCAGCTTTTTTATTCCTAAAAGTATCACTAGCTTGTTCAGATTAAAAGTGATAACTATGGAGGGGTTCTTTCCTATTCCTCACAAGTCTGACTAGGAGACCATGTTTCATCTTCTCTGTGCTTGCCTGCTACATTGAGTGCACAGCTGCCTTAAGCCATTCCCAGTATTTGTTTGTGCATTACAGAGAGAAATCTCAGGGGCTTCCTCTGTCTGTACAGCGTCTGTCACACTGGCTGTGTGAGGCTGTTTCACAGGCATATCTCTCCTCTGGGGTGGAGCCCCCGGAGGGCATTACAGTGCACTCCATCAGAGGAACTTCATCCTCCACAGTGCTGCATGGCACTTTTCTCTCCTGCTGGTTGATGCATGGAGAGATATTTTCCTATTCTGTGTCTCACTGGACTGTTACAATGTGTAACCTTCATCTCTGCTAAGGAATAGGCTTATTATCCTGTCCTCAATCCATATACTGTGCCTACTCTGTTCCTCACTGGTCTATTACAGTTCATAACCTTCATCTCAGCTTTCTCTGCATGGCGGGGCATGGAGTGCTCTTTGCTTGTTTTCTTGAAGTAGGTTTGTATTTGTGTTTGTGGTACCAGAGGGACCCAGTGTGGCATGGACCAATCCTAGTGCTTGCTAGGATTGGTCGATGCTACGCAGGGCATGTCTTGCCAAGAAAAACAGTGGGATCCATAATAATGCGAAAGATAAACATCTAATTATGTTAAGCTAACTCTTGTTATTTTGTCTTTTAGTTTAATGATATTGGCATACAGTTTTGTCATTTGAGGTTTAGTGTGTTTTTTCTGTGAAATGTAAAGTGTCAGGTCAGATATTCCATATAACCTCTTTTACTCTTCAATCGAAATGGTTCAGATATTAGGAAGGTAATGTTTGCTTTGTCAGCTGGTTCACTCAGCCAGCTTACATAACTGTTCCACAGGCAGTTAGTAGGTGTAAATTATAATTTGTGTGCAGCAACCAGTTTTAATTTAGAGATCTGTAATTCTCTACTTAGTAAACACTGATGTTACGTCAAGCTAATTTTGAACAGCTACCCTGATCTCTAGGAACACAGCAACATGTCGAGACAGCTTTGTGGGTAGTGCAAGCAACATGACTTACTGTGTCAAATGATAAGACGTGTTGATCAAACAGGCTGTTGTCTATCCTCAAACTGTTCCCAGTCTCACTTTGTGAGTAGTTTAAAATACTGCTGTCATTTTAATTTTACTATTTCAGACTTTGGTTGTGACTTAAACTGGTCTGTGTAATGTATCAGTTAAATGTAACACAACGGGTCATACTGTATGTGCTTTCAGTGCCCGCATTATTGACTTCCACCAGCCAACAGGCCCAGGAGACACCCATCCCCAGTTGTTTGACTGGATGAAGCAGTACTTCTGTCAGTCCAGCAGGAGCAGCAGACTGCCCCCCAGACTCATCCAGACCTCCCTGCCTCCACTTTACCTGCAGCACCAAGGTACACAGCACATACCACCAACTCCATGCCTTCATCATACATTCTACAGCTACACAGGATCGATGATGTCTTTGTGCAATTACTTTCTCTAACTGGATGATGTTCTCAGACTTAAGCTTAATGGTTGACACATTGAGTAGTGAAACAGACCTACAGCTTGTTTAACACAAACCTCATATGGCTTTTAAGCAGTCCAGTGTTAACATACTCAACTATTAAAAGCATGAACAGAGGGCATTAAAATTATCACCTAATTAATCTATTACATGTGCCAGTTGTATTGCAGAGCTAATTGCTGGTTCAAAATGCAGGTTGGCTGAGATGATACATTCATGTGCTGTGTGCACTATTGTTTTTTAGCCACACTAGCAGCGTTGCTGTGGGGATTGTCAGTTTTGCTCTGTCAGTCGGTCTGTCCACTGCTTTGGTACAGACTGAAATATCTCAACAACTTTATTTAACCAACAAAAATCATTGGTTGAATTAAATGTAGACTCTTCCATGTGTTCTCCCTCTGAGTGAAGTATGACTCAGCATGGTTTGTTGGGTTGGGTTGTGTTGTGTTGTCGGATGCATCAGACAACAAGCTCAATCTGACAGCATAAGAGAGCACCACAGTCATGGGCTCTCCACTTGAAAGACCATGTGATCTCTCAGTAATGTTACTGTTACTGTTAATGTTAATGTTAAGTGCTGAGCTGCCCGCGCTCAGGGCAGAGCTGCTATCCATTGAGAGCCTGCTCAGCAAGTTACTCAACCAGCAAACTCTCAATGGCTCACTTTTGCTTACCACATAATTTCATTTGTGTCATTTCATAGTTTTGATGTCTTCAGTATTGTTCTACAATGTAGAAAAAATTGTACTGTATAAAGAGCGCAGTCCTAGGAACAGCAAAGATACTACGCAGAGCCCTCAAAGTTTTATATATATATATATATATATATATATATATATATATATATATATATATATATATATATATATATATATATATATTTTTTTTTTTTTTTTTACTTTATTTTTCAAATAAGCTATTCAAAACTTTAAAGTTTGGGGCATGGTTTCTATAATCTGTAAATGTTTGAAGTCTGAATACAACCTGTATTACATTTTGATAAGAATGTTTAAATTTCTGATATAAATATTGTCTACCTTTAACAAAGTAGGTTTTTGTGTGTCAGTTTTGTCAGTATTTGTTTATTAAAAACTGTTCAAAAGCCTCGCATTGCTGTATATGTTGAGGTTTCTGCTAGTAATTCAACAGGGCTTTCTCATAATCACCTTGTTTTTGTAATAATAGGTTAACATGCATACATTTAGATGTTACAAAAGGAAAGAAGCCTGTTGTGAAACCTCTGCTACTATTCATCCAACAATATTTATAGATGGAATAACAGGTTGAAGATTTTGATTTCGATGATTTAATAATAATAATATCTATGAATTGAAAGGCTGAACTAGATTTGCCAATATCTTGTTTATGTGTTTGGCTTTGGTCTTTTTCTGAGGTAGATTCTGAGACAGTGTGCATTATTTCAGTACATAAAAAACACCTAAAATGCACATAAAGGAACAATTTTTTGTGGTTTACATTTGAATGGCAAACCTATACTTGAAAGCACAATTCAATGTGGATCATACAGTCCATGATGTGATGTTGGGGTGGAAAAGGTGCTGAAAGCTGAAAGCATTTCATTTGTGTATGTAATGTAATAACTTATTACATTATGCGTAAAAAGTTATATTTTCTGTTTACCATTTTTATTGCATTATTGGCAGATTATTATAGTATAATTTTTATTACATTTATTTATGACATTATGCACATTTATTACATATTACAAGTTTCTATACACCTCCAGCCTTGTGGTACTTGTGTCAGGTAGAATATGGAACTGAGGCACTTATTCTCAAAAGCTTCTTCTAGATTTGGCTTGGATTGTACCTCATTTGTATGTCACTTTGGACAAAAGCATCTGCCAAATGAATGAATGTAGTTAAGTCTTTCTTACGTAATGATTTTATCCTGGCAAATTATCTTGATTTCTTTATGATCACCGAATCTTGGATAAAACCTAATGACTACATTTCCCTAAACAGCCTGGGGCAATTGGCAGGGGTGGTGGGGGGGGGGCTCTTTTCTTTAAACAAAAATGCAAATGTTCCTACATTGATCTGGGGCTCTTCAGTTTTTTTGAAGCCCTATCCTTTATAATTTATGGGAACAATCAATGTCTGTGCTTACTGCTCTGTAAACTTCCCAGATATGGTCACAGTTTCATCAGTGAATTTGCTGAACTTCATTTAAATTTGACCATTCTTTTTTAGCAATCTGTCCCTCATCCATCCTCCAACTGTCCAAGTATTTTTGCCCTTTCAATGCAGTTTTAAGACTGTAGTCTGAATAATTATCAATGGAAAGATGAACAACTACACATTAGCTGGTCATCTTTCCTTCTCTTTACACTGCTACCACAGTGACACTCTCTCCATTCTGGCTCTTTTTATATTTCTGTCAAGCAGGTCTCTCTAATCTCTTCACCTGAAAACAGAGGTCAGGTTTCCTGTTTATGCTGATGTTTCTGAAATCAAGTTGCTGTAAGAGTCGGGTTACTCAAGTACATGTAAACACACTGACTGGAATTTATGAGAGGACAGGGTTTGAGCTGACATTTTGATGCTTGTGTCCATCATTGGTGTATTCCAGTTAACAAACAGCAAAACGTGATATTCTCATCTGTGTGTTGTAAAACAATGTTGACATCTCTGAGGGAGGTTGAGGAACTAATTATTTAATTATACAGTTAGTTTCATGCTGATAAACATCTTCACATTGATTGTTGGGGCAGAGTTCATTTTCTGGCTGGGATAAAAATGGATTTAAAACTGGTCTAAGGTCAAGTTGAGGATTTGTATTGTATTTATTGGGACAATGAACAGTTTTAAACATAAATGTTAATATTTGATGCACCAAAGTTAGCTTAAACTAATTTTCATCTGCAGTTCCTTGCAATTAAAACATGTAACAGCACAATAACAGTACAAAGCAAAAAACACACAGGACACATTATACAAAATACAAAGTTACACACACTAGCACATCATATACACCCACAGTGTCAACTAGAAATTAATAATGTAAGTTTGTCAAATTAAAAGCAATTTTATTTGCGTTTATGAGAAGACCATGAGATGAAATTTAGATTCAGTGGTTACAGAGCTGAGTAGTTTTTAGCATGTTTTTTAATTTGGTTTTGAATGTACTGATTGAACTGCAGCTCTTCATATCATCAGGTAGGGTATTCCACTGCTTTGTGGCTTTCACAGAGAAAGCTGACTGCCCAAATGCAGTGCAATGAAATGGTATGGTACAATCTTGTATAGAGGATATTCTGGAGGATCTAATAGAACTTACTGAGCGAATGTACACAAAGTCACATAGTGGAGGAGGGGCCAAACCATTTAAAATTTTATAAACTAGGCACAAATTTGAGATTAATCTAAAATTCTCAAAGCTCAATAAATTGTTTTCCTCCAGCACCCTACAGTGATGGAAATGCATTGGCTTTTTGTCAAGAATTTTTAGAGTTTGTTTGTAAGTAAACACATTTTTAGATTATTCCCTGTTTCACAGGAAGTGAGTCAGGGCAGTCAAGGATGAAATCATCTTGTTGGTTGTAGATCTGCGCATGGCATGTGGGGGATACAAAATTGACCAAAAATGTTAACATGTGCTTATATGATGTCTTCACAGCTTCTGCTGCTTGATTTTTCTATGTAATTATTTTTAGGGATGCACGATGTTATCGGCACATCATCGGTATCGGCCGATAAAAGCTCTAAAATGAAATATCGGCATCACCCCGAAATGAACATTTTCTGCCAATTAGGAGAGGCCAATTTGTTGCCTTCTCCTCCGCCGCCTGACTGTGCTTCCCTCCATGGGCTGTTTCACCCTGACGGTCCCGGTGCTTCCTCTGCAGGCTCCACTTCACTCAGCTGCCGATTAGACCAGCTGCTTCTTCTAGCAGAGGCTTGCTGGCTGTGCCTCCCTCCGGCCATGCTGCTGCTAACACTCCGCTAGCCTCTCAGCTAACGTTAGCCCTGGCTCTCCGTGTGGATCCAACCGGACCACCGAGCCCGGTTTGTTATTCAGGTTAAAGTTGGAAGAAGCAGCAGATCTGACGGTGGAGCCTGCGGAGGAAACAACGGGACTGTCAGGGTGAAACAGTCGGCGGAGGAGCTGCTATGTTCAGCTGCACAGATAGGAAACACCTTGGCTGACAGGATGTACCACTCTGTTTGGGGGAAAAAAAATCATCTTCTTTTTGGTTTATAACGGCGGTTGGCAACCAGCGTATTAGGTGCATTACCGCCACCTTCTGCTCCGGAGTGTGAACCAGAGATTAAATCCTACACATTAATCCTGTCTAATAAACTCAAAGAAAACTCCACTGCTCCACCCACTTGGCAGGTTCATTAAAGTTTTAATGCTGAGCTCCTGAACTCCAGTCTTCCTAAATTCTTCCTTCATATATTGTCTTTCTTGATCATACTTAGTACAATCTATGATTGCATGCATAATAGTCTCCTCAGCCAGCTGGAAAAAAGGTCAGATGAGGTCAGAGGGTCAACAAAGTTATTGCAATTCATCCAAAGGGGAACATGAATGTGTGAACCACATTTTGTGACAATCCATCCAATAAGTGTTGAGACATTTCACTCAAAACCAATTAAGTCAATCTTATGGTGGTGGTTGAGGAAAGCTCACCAAAGTCATTATGATCATTTTTTATGAGCCATGAATGACTGTACATTTCATCTCAATCCATCAAGTAGTTGTTGAGATATTTCAGTCTGGACCAAAGTGGTGGAACAACCAACAGACAGACGTTGCCATCCCTACAGCTGTATTATGCTTTATCTTTTGAAAATTGTAACTATTAAATGACTAGCCTCTTGTTGTCCACCATTTTCTCTTCACCCTGTGCCCTCCTACAGGTCACAGCCGCACTGTAGTGGGTTTGGAGCAGAAGAAGAATGGGAGCCTGTGCCTCCTGCTTTTGGATCCTGGTTCCTCATCATCAGACACCAGGAAGCTGCTGAGCAGAGACACCGCCTCCACAGCCATCCGCCACATCAGGAAGTTCCCTGGCAGCCTTAGGCACAAACAGTACCAAGTGGTGGCAGTGCAGGGCTTGTTGTCCACTGAAGAGAAACAGGTGAGTTTGTCCTTTCTCTGAGGAGGGTGCCTGTGTTGTTAACAGATTAGCTGACAGCCCTGCTGAGGTATGAACAAGATTCAATTCAGGCCTTTGAGGTACTCCAGGTTAAGTTAACGTTGACTCATTCAGTGTTGTTCCTTCGCTGTGATTTCATTATGAGTCATTAACCAAAGAGAGGCCTTGTTTGCTTAATGATTAAAGTCCTTGTTCCAAGACCTTCACAGTCCTTGAAAGTATCCTAGTATGCATACTATGAATAATTGTTAAATAAAAAATGCTACCTATCTGTTTATCAGCACACTTTGTTTTTTGTTTTTACAGATTAGAATCTTCAACTCCAGGACATTATGTGCTGAAAGGATCCCATGAACAAAAACACGCATCACACGATTACTCATTTGCTAACACTTTTTATAATTTACATTTTTTTTTAATTTTAAACCTTTGATAAACTTTAAATAAACTATGTGTTCTCTAGGCTGTCCAATTATTTACATGTAGCAGTTAATGGTTAATGTGAGTGTGTGACAGAGGAAATGAGGTAGAATGACCCCGACTGTTTTTAACAAGATCACAGGCTGGCTTCACAGAGTCCTTATCCACAGACATTTGAAATGAAAATATACTATGATGTCATCAGAACCAAACTTCTACGATTTAAGCTAAATTAAGTAACTGGCAAAGCAAATGTAAAACACTAAAGCAACACACCTAAATCATCACTTTGTAGCCATCTGTTTTTAGAAGTCCCATGATAAGTTGAAGGTCATCTGTGTGTAACAAGTGATACAGGAGAGGGTTCAACAGCTGGTCAGGGTTTCCAGCAGTGTTTTATAAGTTTGGCTATTTTACTTTATAAATTACCAAAACAGTGAATCCTTTGTTGGTACTGCAGATTGTCTTATTGATTAATTGAACATTTCAAACGATGAGATGATGTGATGTGTGAGTTCACTCTGTACCCTGACACTCCAGTACAGGAGTTCCGACCAGGCCAGCCCTCACATTAAAGTGGTTACAACTAGTCTGCTTTCTAATCAAAATTTAGGCTGGTGCGGAGAAGATTCCTCCAGCTACTGTCTTCTTCCTAAAGTCTTCTCCACTACCTTTTTATTAGCACCTCTATTGACCTGACCTAAAGATACAGAGTAAAAATACTGCAGTTAATGACAGTTCTTCACTTATTATAACACTTGTTGTGGTTGCTGGATAATTATTTAATCTGCAAGTATACTTTTGCTACTAGGGGAATGTTAATTTCAGAATCCAGACAGGAATGGGCAACTTTGATGATAGAGAGGGCCACAAAATTTTTATCATCAGTCCCAGAGGGCCAGATTGTGACCATGCGATTTCACCAGTAGATACGTTTACCCCATCACTCAATAAGCCAATTGTAGCTCCTAATTTAATGAAGAGAACAAAATATACACCAGTAATCAAAGTTTATTATACTGTAGGAGTATTAATACTTTATTAATGAATTACCTCGTCATTAGGGCACCACCTCCTTTTTGGTTAGGATTTGTTAGTGCCAGGAGGGAGCACTAACCCCTGTTCAATTTAATCAATGAATCAGTCTCATAATCGTAAATTCTTGTCCCAAACAGTGACCTCTGTTTACTGCAGCTCAAAGAAACAACCAAACACTTTTAGGATAAATGTAGACATTTATTAATAGCTAAACGTCTTGAGGATACATGATAAATCATAGATAATATCATATATACAGATAATATACTGAAAATAATAAATAAAAAGAAAGTAAAATAAATAAATAAGGCCCAAGAATGATAAAAATTTAATAAAGAAAATTATTCAGCAAGCGTGGCTCGAAGTGCGTGACTCGAGGCTTAACGTGTTGTACTGGGGAATGCTAAAGGGAAAGCTAATTCAACTTCTCTGAATAAATTCTTTAATTTTAACGTTATTCGACATCAACCCTTGATCACAAAGCCATGTTATGCCTTACTGTTGAGGTGTGTCATCGTGGTAGAGGCGTCATCTTGGCAGGTCCAGCGTTGTTTGACGCAGCATCACCAGCGGTGTATCAGCTGTGGGCTGTGGCGCATCTTAGTGGATGCAGAGGCGTTGAATGTCAGTGAAGAATCAAGCCGTTTCAGGCTGCTCTGGGAGTCTTCAGGCTGCTCTGGCAGTCTTCAGGCCGGCTTCACTCCTGGGTTGCAGTCTTGCTCCCAGAGAGCAGTTTCAAGCGTTCTTCTTCTTCTTCTTCAAGGGTTTAAGTTGCAGATTCAGGCTTTTGGTTGGCTTGTAGTAACTTAAGTTGAGTGTCGAATAAAGTTTAGTCTGACTACGCTCAAGTCTTCAGTGGCGTCTACTTCAAAATAAATTACTGTACGTGTTTACTTCAAATTAAATTACTATATGTGGAAATACGAGACTTAATGTTACTAATAAAACAAATAAACTTGTTGCAATACAAGGTTAAACACGGATATATTTGGTTGAAAAACAAATAAAAGAGACGTCTTAAGAGCTTTCTTGAGTTCTTGGAGTCCAGCTCAAAGAGCAATCTCTTCAAGGCTGTTTTTATTAGTTAGAATAAACGAGGGAGGAGTTTGGGTGTGTTCTAAAGGGTTTCGCGCCGAATTATTGATGAATATTCAATTTCTTTGTTCTAGGGGCTTTAGGTGTGGCAGGTGCTTTGCAGCCTGCGTCTCCTGAAGTAAAGGAATTTGGTGAAATATAATTCTGAGTTTTTACATGCAAAAACTCTCACTTCAAGTCACTGTTGCCTATTATTGTTTAAACAGTTTTTTTTCAACAGTCAGTTGAGCTCTGTGAAAACTGTTCAAATGAAGTTTGTTGTTAGTGGCACCCAGTTGATGTGCTGCGCTGCCGTGCGCTGTTGAAAGGATTGTTGTTGTAATAATAATAATGATAATAACGTTATTTGTATAGCACCTTTCATACAAAAATAGCTGAAGTTGAAAGTAAGCTAAATTGTAAAGAAGTAAGATGCTTGTGTCTTGTGTAAGAGCCGCTGAGCTCATTGTTTGAAGAAGAAAGTACAGAATTGCTATGCTAAAGAGCTAGTTGTGTGTATGGAGCAGGTCAGTGCCACTGCCCCTGTAGACTTAACCCTTTGGGGGGTTTCAGAGTACTGGTGTCTGCCTAGGTTAGCAGTGAGTGTATATCAGTGGGTGGAGCCAAAGCATCCCCCTCTCCAACTTCCAGGACACCTCTATCTGCTATTTACAGAAGCAAAATAAGCTACAGCACCCTATAGGGATTTAATTCACTGAATTTGGCATGTGAAATTCTTTTTTTTTTTTTTTTTTTTTTTTTAAATTATAGGCTGATGTGTGAATTAAATGAAAATCCTAAAATTTTGAAGAACAAATGATTTGAATGATAATGTTATGAATTTGATACTGTAGCTGTTGTACTGAACAACAGAATGTTGTTGCCTGACTATCCACACCAACTGTGAAATTAATGTTAGACTAATTTAAAATAGCTGAACTTAATGACTAAAATCCACTGTACTTAAATTGTAGTATACAATTCAAAATTTGCTATTATGTCCCACTATACATGCCATTAATGAATTAATTTGAGATTAAAAACTAGTCTGCTTTCTACCTGGATTACAAGAAAGAAAGAATTATAATTAATCAATGAACAAAAGCACTAATAATGAAGTAATAACAAAAAATAAAATTTCTCTTTCTTCCCTCTCTCAGCACTTTTTGGTTAAATTTCCTTTAAGGATTATATGGATTTCGAATTCAAGTTAGAATTTTGCTAAATTTGATTAAAAAAAATGGAATAAATTAACAAGTAAATAAAAAAGGATGACTCTTTTTCTTTCCTCACACGTCCTAGTACTACACTAAGTGAAAGTTATTATCCAGAACCACTGTGGGGCTTGCCGGTTTTAGCTTCTTCTGATTCTCTCCTCAGTTTCACTGCCTCTGGATGCCTGTGTTTCTCATCCACATGACTGCAGGTTTGGATTGTGAAACAGGGTGTCACAGGACTGTACGGCTGAAATTGTAGTTTCAGAGTTGGCTTCTTTGGCGACTGTCACAGTAGGGGAACATTTGATAACTGACTTAACTTCATGAAACAATAAGTAACTCAGACTGTTACTTGCATAGAATTCATCCTATTCCTAACACTAATAGAATAGAATAAAGATAAACTTGTGAAACTTTAATTCAAAATTTTTAAACATTTTAGAAAAACCAAACAAATTTAAAATCTATAAGCAAGAAGCAACGAATTACAAACGTATAGGCAAGAAGATCAAACCAAAATATTCACACGAGACCAAATCAATCAGGATGGAAACAAACAAAACGTTACGAGTTCCTCTCAGGTCATGTTTCATTCCTATGATTTGAAACAAGCCTTGGATACTGTTAGGTAATTGTTGAGTTTTTCTCCATACATGATTTGGGCAGTTTTGAAGTCAACCAGATCTTTGAATTTTAGTGCTTTTAATTTAATGAAGAGTGGATTTGTTGGTTCTCTATAAGTAGTGTTGTTTACGATTCATATGGCTTTCTCTTTTAAGGATGAAGATTGGTTTAGTGTTTGTCTATATGTATTTCTCCACACTTCTACAGTGAGTAGTATATATGTAGGACTATAAAGAAACAGTATAAAGTGTATAACGAAGCTCGATTTAGAAGATCTTTGGCTTTATATAGTATTGCGATTTATTTTGATTGTTTAACATAAAATAATAATATGTAGCTTCCAGCACAATTTATCTATTGTCACTCCAAGAAAATTTAATTTCAGTCACTCTTTCGATTTCTACATTATTTATCATGAGTTTCTTATTTGAGTTTTTGACTGATTACCAAAGATTATAAATTTAACTTTACTTAAATTCAGTATAGTTTATTTGCATCAAAATGACTCTTTAGCTTTTACAATTCCTCTTCAGAAGGTTGGTCCAAGTTGTCCCAGCAACAGAGGAAACATCTATCATCTGTAAATAGAATAGTTTCAAGTGTTCTGGATACTTCACACCTAGTATTTATGTACAAAATAAACAATAATGGTGCCCTAATGACGAGGTAATTCATTAATAAGGTATTAATACTCCTGCAATACCAACATTTCTGTTTTTCATATTCAAATGCCAGTAATGCTTCAATTCATTTAATTAGCGTAACACAGAAACAAAACAGTGATATACCATTATTTCAGTGCAATGGGGTCTCAAAAATCATCATTTAATAATGGTACAAAATTTAACACCAACACTAAGTGCAACAACTAATATTCATGTTTGTAGTGCATATCTACTCTGCCCTCCCATTCCCATGTTTCAAATAAGCATGCATTTATTTCAAGGCCACTGACCCTCACCCACAGGTGGACCAGTATAAAGTTCTGTCTTAATGAGATACGTGTGGCCTCTCCTGCTGGCGTACAGCAGACTGAATGTAAATGTCAGTGTTTGTGCATCTATAGGGGTTTCAAATCAGGCTATATTAAAGATGTTCACACCAAACGCTTAGACCAGAGAGATGAGCAGACAACCAACGGGAGTTTATTTCATTACACACGAACATACAAAACTCAGAAAATCATCAGTGCAGCAGCCCTTCAACTCACACCCAACTCCTATTTATACCAAAGCGGACATGACTTTTGGTACTTTTGTGAGTCAATGATCACTTGGATTTTGACCAATGTGATCTCTCAATTTTGTCTTTGCACACTATGTGCAAAGACTATTCCCAAATATCTCCTGTCAAGGTGACCTGGCAACAAGAGTATTGGCTTCTCCAGAGATTGTAACCGGACCTTTCGAAAACAACTCCTCATCATCTCCCCTGGTTATCCAGCTGTTATTTTAACATGAAGTGCTCTGTGTTATTAGTTGGCATAAACAACTCCTTACCTAACTTTTCTGGTTATGCAGCTGTTTATTAAACATGAAGTGCTCTGTGTATTGTTTGGTACACTTCCACACGCTATCACATTTCTTTGCTTCTACACATCCAAACTGCATGAGCTGGAACAGAGTTTCATCCGTCAGCCTGTTTCTCTCTTTTGACGTATGATGTGCTTCATTGTTGACAAGCTGCTCTCCTGGATGCAAGTGCTCCCAAATGTGCTGGCCACTGAGAAAGCAAAATCCCTGAGGAGGAAAGAAAGAAAGGGTCTGACTGTAGTTCACACAGTTCAAGCTGCAATTCTGGAGGTTGCTCACTGACAGCAGCAGAGAGGGGCTCAGTGAATAAAGCTGTTCGTGGCTGCATAGCATAGAAATCTTGAAAGTGGTCCTTAAACTACTGCTGCAGTGTTTCTGTGTTGGCTCTGTACTTGAAAAATATCTTCTCACATTCTGGGACATCTTTGTGCATCTCTTCACAGGAAATTGTACCAAATTGGGATGGTCGGATGAAAAGCCTTCTTTAAACAGGGCTTGGAAGACATGGTTCTCTTGGTCCAGTTTTCTTTTTTTGAGCACTCATGTCTCCCTTCATCCCATGTCATTTTGGAAGAGGCCTGGCTGACCAAGAGCATATGGTCTCCATATGCGAGCAGTTGCTTGGCTACAGACCACTTGCGTTTCAAGGGAGCGCCCTCTATCAGTGGACAGTATAAAATACAATTGGGATCTGGTTCAAATGCAGTCAGATGGCCCGCTTGCTTCCAACCCCTGTGAAACCAACAATTTATTGATATTTGGAAATTGACTCACAAGCTGCACTGAGGGAGGACAGGGGCTGCATGCAGGCCGTGGGCTGCCAGTTTCCCATCCCTGGTCTAAGCCAACCTAAAAGAGCCTTCATCTATGGGCCTGATTTAGTCACACACAATTTGTACTATTACATCACTGAGGAGAGGTTAACAGTTCTATAAAGAAACCCTTGATAGAATGTAATGAAAACTTAGAAACTTTTAATTTAACCACAAATTATATGCTTTATTTTGTAAGTGTGAAAGCTAATAGCAAGGAATAGAAAAAATAGATTTTTTGTAATTGAGGTTGCAATTACAATAGAGCTGCGCTGGTTATGCGCTGGTTAATCGATTAACTACCAACTATTAAATTAATCAGCAGCTATTTTGATAATCGATTTATCGTTTGGAGTCAATTAAGAAAAAAAATGTCCAAATTCTCTGATTCAAGCTTCTCAAGTGTGAATATTTTCTTCTTCTTTTTCTTTTTTTTTAGTCCTCTATGAAAGTAAACTGAATATGTTCAGGACAAAACAAGACAAAATATTTTAGGTCGTCACCTTGGGCTTTTGGAAACAGTGGTCAACATTAATCACCATTTTCTGACATTTTCAAGTGTTATACTCACAACCTCACAGCATTTTGAAGAATAAGACTAGTAACAGGAACAGTCCAAAAATCTAAAAAATTGATTGCAACACTGCTCTGGTAAAAATCTTGAATGACCTCAGAAAAAGTGCTGATGTAGGCAATGTGTCCTCCTAGATTTAAAGGGTAAGGCTGGTGATTTTCTATATTTTTCTTATTTTCATCAAACCTAATGTGCAGAGCCAAACCAACAATGAACTCATCCTACTTACAAGTGTTGTGTATCCAAAGTCTGATATATCTCATTCCTATGTGCTGTAGACCTCTGTTGTTGTTCAAAAACTGTTAAAAACATGAGTCACACCGCTGCACTATGAAATGTTCCTTTGTCCCTGAAGAGTGAGGTGACTTTAGTTTATTTATAAACGGCTCCAAAGAGTAAAAACAGCAATAAGATAGTAACCCTCGGGAGTGAGATTAGTATGGCAGACACTAATGCATATGTGCAGGAATGCGGTTGTGGTGTACTTTGATTCAAGCTGTTAAAATCAAGTTAGAATATGAGGCCAACAGAGAGCCTGAAATTCTAAAAGAAAACTATATAAGATAGCTTAAAGATCCCCTCAAGCCAGGTTTTAAGAAGTATATAAAACACCCTATAATAATAATCATCATCATAATTATAATCATAATAAATAATTTGTATCTGATATGGTTCAATTATCCTGTTAAAATCCTTCAAATGACATCTACTCCCTATACTTCCCTCATTAAAAATTCCAGAATCTATGAATATGCAAATATATTTTATTTCAGAAGTTTAACTGCTGGGCACAAGATGTCTCCTTCTTCACTGTAAATTCAATTCTCAGTGTCTGCATTCTCAAAATCTGGACGTGTCCAACCACAAGGTGGTCTCAATGGACTTGACATTCCTGTCACCCCCTACTAAACCCAAGCGTCAAATGCTTTTTTCGGAACTGGAAAAGCATCAACCCAACTATCATGGTTATGGACCTCCAGCACATTACCTGCCCAGCTTCTGCATCAGTGGATGAACTAATGGAGCTCTACAATACATATCTGGGCAGTGTCTTTGACCTTCATGCCCCTGTCAAGATACGTGAGGTCAATTTTTCACACTCTGCTCCTTGGTTCACTCATGACCTGCGGAAAATAAAAACAGCTGGATGATGCTTCTGACACTTTGGGCTCACTGTCTATAAACTGGCCTTCTGTGAACATCAAAGACTTACTCAAAGTCCCTTAAAGATGCTCGGTCACAGTTCTACTCCAACAATCCTGGCAACCCATAGCATCTTTTGGAGGCATCAGCTTTCCACATCACACCTTTGTAAGTTGTATATTGGACAAGAATTAGATTCTAAACTAATTGTGATGTCACAGATCATGCTCATAGGCCCGCCGCTTAAAATTGAATTTTCAATGAGCACAGAGAAACTTTCCACTTTCAGCAGATGAATGTGAAAACAGCCTTCCAGTGTCAAACTCTGCACATACAGTACATCATTCTATACAGTGAAGCTCAAACATTCAACTGTAGGAACAAAAAGAAAAACATGTGGAAGGGGACTTTAAGCTAATTAGCAGAAAGTGATTTGACATTTAATAATTAATTGAAGTGTCAGTTAAATTCACTTTTTCAACTTCACCTAAGGAAGATAACCTGTAGTTCAAACTATGCTAATTGTGTTATACAGACACACTCTTGTAGTTTATATCAGAAAGAGGAGAAAGAGAGAGTTGCTCAATGTTTTAATGCACAATATATTCTCTATATAACGTTAAATTGAGCAGCTGTATATAATGTTGACTTTGTCATAAACACAGTTTAAACCAGTTAAGCCAGTTTACAATATTTGCTGCTGTCTGTCATTTCAGTTTCTGCAGGTACTCTTGGTATATAATTTCATATTTTCTCTTACAGACACCAAATTTCATGTGCACATGCAGTATAACTTCAAGTATTGTCATTTAATTCTACTGAAAATCTGATGGGGTTTTTTTTTCAATTATTCATTTTGAATGAAGATATGATCTTGCTGATGCTGTGGTCTCAGTGTGTCACTCTGCCATATAGTTCTTTGATGAAGCCATCTTCCAAAGGGCAGCATGCGTCCATGTAATTCTGCTAAAACACCAGAGGTGTTTGTTTCTGTCTTTGGAAAGTTTGTTTTCCTTCAATAGCTGAGGGAGATAAATCCGTTGCTTTGCACTGTGTACTTTGTTGCTTTTAAAGATAATATTTTTTAAATATTTAAATGCAAAACAAGATAAATGAAACCAAGAGCAAATCTGATATTTTAAAAGAGAGTACAGCCAAGAGGAAACCTGTACATTTTAAAGAAATGTTCTGATGTCAGATGACTCATATAGGTTAATTAGTGGATACTAATGTGACATTTCCTCACAGATTGTCTATTAAATACAGGTGTGTTCACTGAGATGGAAACTTTACCAGTTGACCTCTTACCAGGCATCCTCATTTTTGTGCAAAAAATAATGTACCCAAAATATAAAGGTTACTGTTTTTCAACTCTTCATTTGAGAGGCAACTCTTTAAATTTTACAACCAAAAAGTCAGAATCAGTATAAGTTATCCTGAACCAAGGTTACAGAGGCTAAAGTGTCCCATGGGTGGGACAGTGTCATTTAACATGTTAATACAGGTACACACCAATAGTCATATCATGAGGGAGAGCTGGAGCAGCTTAATGTATTGATGCATGATATATTGTATATAATTTTAACTTGATATAGCTTGCATCTGAGTGTCTTGCTGTGGCTTCATTCATTACTCTACAGCTGTGTACACACTCATGAGGAGTTGTGGCTACCTGATAACAGAATCACAGCAGACCACCAGCCTTTTTGAATCTTAAGGAGGAAAGAACAAAATGTGTATAGAATGTATATAGAATACAATATGGATAAAAACAATAAATACATAAAAGTAATGCAAGTCAAGGTCTATTCCAGCAAACAACACTTCAGAACTTGTGAATGAGGTGCATAATGAGTTAATATTTTTTTTAACGCAAACTCACACTCCATGGCCCCTGTAGTCCAAGGCTGGAGCAGGTTTTGACAGAGCAACCCTATCTCCTAGAAATGATGTTTGTGTACTACTAATGTTTTTTCAAATCAATGAAGAGCTACATTTATAATCTACACTGAGGTCAGCCAGAGGTGGTTGGGGTGGATTGCAGGCCGACAGCCTCAGGATATTCACATAGGAGACTAAGGTTCACATCCTTATTCCTGTGTGTGCTTAATGGTTAATGGTTAGCAAAAGATCCTGGTTTCGGTTACATGTAAACAAACAACTTGTGTGTGAGTGTGTGTGTGTGTGTGTGTGTGTGTGTGTGTGTGTGTGTGTGTGTGTGTGTGTGTGTGTGGTTTTTTTTGTATTAAACCAAGACCATGATGAGCCTTAACCAAGTGCTGACAAAGCCTACAAACAAAAAAAAAAGGATATGATATTATCTAATATATATATATGACCATTTGTTGGAAAAAACAAGAAATTAGCATGTCATTGAACCTTTTAATGATACATTAAAGGGGACTGATGCACATTTATAGGTCTATATAATGAATTTGATGGTGTCATAGCGATGCCATTATTGTTTTTCAGCTTGGGTTAAGAAACTACAAATTTATAACAGAAAGCCTAAGGATGTCTGAAGGGTGTGGAGTTTCAAAGATGTGATCATTTAGCAGCCACAAAGGATCTAATGAAAGAGGCCATTAAGCTGCATTATAGTAAATGTATGATCCAGTGTGATTCAAGCTTGACCCATGCTAGTCAGGATATCAGCATCTGCTGCATCAATTTTGACCATTCTTTTTCCATCTCCCTCTATCAAGTCCTCCAACATCAAGGAAGTACATTAGCCTACTGAAGCACTGAAGCAATACTTTAAAAGTTGCACAACATTGAAAGAGGCGTTACCGCCGAAACGTATTAGTAATAGCCCGGTTCATGTTAGGTTCATATCAAATACACCCTGAACGTATTTATTCAGCGTCGGACAGAAGAGCGAATAGAGAAGGTACGCAATGCATTGTTTTTTGCTGTTTAAATCGATTCTACTTGGCCATTGAGAGTAGCCTAGTTTTTAAAACAGTAATTTTCTCACTGTCGCACAATTGTTGAGTAGAACATGTGATATTACATGATGTTATGATCTGATATCAATGTAAATATGTTCCAAGTTCAATTTTATTGGGCTAAGAAGTAGGTTATCTGTTGGGCTTTAAATCTAAACGAACTTAAGGTGTTATTTGATAGCTTTAACAATCAACAGAACACATGGATATAAGCGAGTAAATCACAGAGACAATTTAGAAAAAGCACTTGTCCTCTTATTTTCCTTCAGTTATCATGAGTTATCAGTTAAATGATGTCAAGAGTCCTGACCACGAACTGGTGTGGCACAAAAACTTCAAATTGATCAGAGGGATTCACAATCCAGACGATGTGGACCAGATCTACAACCTGGACATCCGAGACTCTGATGTGTTTGTTGTCACATACCCAAAATCAGGTGAGATTTTGTTTTGCACATAGAGCAGGCTCCAGCCTGTGCAGACTCATCATCAGACACACTGCTGTGTCCACTGTCCTACAGTGTGAGTGCACTTAAGGTCAGTGTGATTTTTGGAGCTTTCAGCACAGAAAAAGGAACAAGGCTAATTTTTATGTACAGCATTTCCAGATGAATGTCCCACTCTTTTGTGTGCTGCAAATTATTTTCAGCTATTTTCAGCAGAGAGCAGGGTGAATGATTGGCTAGACGAGCATGTATTGTGAAAACACTCAAACAGTACAAAGGTCCACGGAGAGGAGAGGCGTACTCATACACGAGGTTGACCTAATTGCTGCCATTGTACACGCAAAGTTTGAGGCCTGCCTGCTCTGTTTGACAGGGACCATCTGGATGCAGCAGATCCTACGGCTCCTTGATGCAAAGGGAGATGTGACAGCCATCAGGAAGCTCAACAGCTACTTCAATGCTGATCTCATCCCCTGGATTGAGGTGAATGATAACAGACAGACCTTTATAACAGCCCCATCACCTAGACTGAGGGTCTCTCATCTACCATACCAGTTGATGCCTTCTGCTCTGAGCCAGAAGAGAGGCAAGGTCAGTTCACAGAGTGAATTTTATCACTGATGTCATTGCTAATTTCAGGTCACAATTCCGTTTTTTTCTTTAAAGCAGGTAGTTTATCGTTAGTCTCAGCCATCTTTCTGCCAGCACATCTAGTTCCTGTCATGTCAATTTTAGAAACATATTAAGACACTGATATCCTGAGTTATATGCACAAAGATACTTAATACAAACTTCACAACATAGTGTAACAAACAACACACTTTATTTTAATGAGCTGCCATGTCACCTAGTTTCAGGCTGAGATAACCAACATCTATAAGCTTCAACTGGCTAAAGAAGCAGACATTGAACAGATCCAAATGGCAGTAAAAGATTGTGTGTTATACTGATCACACTGCACAGACCAAGTGTTGGATAGAACAAACACCATACTGATAACTTTGGTATTTTCTGAGCCACTAGTAGAGGAGCTACAAATGCAAAGTTTGTCCAGATGGTGGCACTAGAGGAAAGATAATGGGGTCATAGCATTATTTTCTTAAAATAATACGATATTGCAGGGTATTTTTGTGATAACAATATTGATGTCTATGATAAAATACTGAAAACTGCTAAGGCTAATGTTGAGCATTTCAAAGATCTGATAATAATTTTTTGGCCGATATTTTTCTTAACACATAACAAAAACAAACATTTGGATCAAATTTGAGCAGGACATTTTACAGTATAGAAACAACACTCTCTGTTGTACAAATGTAATGGAGACTTTTTCTAAATAACCTCAAGCACATGCTTTACATTTCTGTCTGACATTTCCTGTTGTGTACCTTACATATTTGCAGATATTGATATACCTGCGATAACATGGGTCGACTTGGAGGATTTATTGGTCAGGCTTTAGTTGTTAGACCTCACACGGGCTGTTGGGCTTTCTTCACTTGATCTTTGACTCTACTCACAATGCTTCTACTTGAGGTTGTGAAATAAGTTTGTTGTGTTGCCCCACTTTGGTGTGACAGTCTTCTTAGACTGTTTACCATAGACTGTAAAAAATATGGACGTAACCACTGTGATGTCACCCACTGGTTTCTGAAGAGCGGTTTTGAAGCTCAAAGTGGGCTGCTCCGGCCACCGCCATCTTGGCATTGCCTGACTCCATCTAACTCCCGGCTAATCCAAAATGGGCAAAGAGGTGGAGCTGAGGTGGCTGAATGAAGCCTGGTTGCTGAAACAAGCCACCTAATGGCTAGCGACCTGTCACTCAAAGCGGCCACATCCTTAATTATGCATAACTTTACGGCTTAATAAAAAAAGAGGTGAGTTATAAAAAAATTCACCCCCTGTACAGTTGTCATGAACGGGGAAATTAGCCATAGAAACCAAAACTGTTTTTGTACCAGGCTGTAAACATGTTTATTTCTGCTGTAAAGTTGGGTATTTTAACATAGGGTTCTGTGGAGATTGACTTGCTTTTGGAGCCAGCCTCAAGTGGCCATTCAAGGAAATATGGTTTTTGGCACTTCGCATTGCCTTCATTTTTTAGCCCGGAGGTTGTCGCCTGCTGTTTACGTGTTACTGCGTTGTTGTTGTTTTTGTGTTTTATAACCATACAACTTCTGCAGTATCACAGTTGCTGCCTTTTATTAGAGATAACTCCACTACAGCGGAGCCAGCAGCAGTGCTAGTTTCCCATTTGGCCATGCTTGGTGCTGCAGTACATAGTCAGCACGTCACAGTAACATTCAATCATGATATTACTGATTTTTATCGCATTAAAAATCCTAGCTTTATCATGTGTCATGAACAGTATGATAGGACACATCCCTAGTGGCGCTAGAGGAAAGAGTCCATCAATGTGCTCAGTAAATTTAACTACAATCTGCCACCTATAAGTGGAAATTTTGGCCTAATGTGGAAAGGCCATGGAATAAACAAAATTCATGGAAATCCATCCAGTAGTTGTTCAAATATCTTGCTTTGGACCAAAGTATTGGACTGTCATTGCCTTCTTTTGGTCCCAACAGTGCTGTGACAAGATTAACCCTAATGTTCATTTATTTTAGTTATTTTTGTTGTTCTGTCTCCTTGCCTATGTTCCTCTGTATTTTGTAAGTTGAAGTTGGTCTTGTGACTTCCTGCCCTATGGCTGCAGGAAATGGTACACACCCATATCATCCCATTAACAATGAGAGGCCACTTTCAGGCCCCAGGGGGGTTTTGGAGTGAACACACAATCACAGTCACTGATCACTGATTGTAGAATTTCCCTATGCATTTTGTAATGTGAATTTTACACCTTTAAAATCCAAAAAGGCAATCAGGATGTAGTTGTAAATTGTTGATACTCAGACTTGACCTCTTTTAGGTGATCTACGTGGCAAGAAATCCCAAAGATGTCCTGGTGTCCTACTTCTACTTTCACAAAATAGCAACCATGCTGGAAACCCCAAAGGATTTCCATGACTTCTTTGAGAAATTCATGAAAGGAGAAGGTAAGAGGTCCAATGTAATGTTTGCACAGAGAACATTGCTTGTGTCATTTTCTCAGCAGTGAATGTACTATACTGTGGTGGTAACTTTGTATATTATTCATTGCAGTGTTTGGGTGCAGCTGGTTTGAGCACATTAGGACTTGGTACTCTCACAAGGATGATATGAACATGCTGTTCATCACTTATGAAGAAATGATTCAAGTAGGAGCTCAAATCATTTCAATCCGTGCATGACCGTAAGTCATATGATGTAGGCATGTGTAAAGAGGTATCAGTCTGCAAAAATTGCATTTAAATAATGTAAAGCTTTGTGAATTGATGCTGCTCTGTTCTTGTTCAGGACCTGCAGTCAGCAGTAGAGAGGATCTCCTTGTTCCTGGGTAAAGAACTCACTGATGAACAGCTGACCAACGTGGTGAAATACAGCACCTTCAACAACATGAAGAAGATCCCCCAGGCCAACTATGAGCAAATCTCACTTGACTTGCTCAACCATAACCAGGGAACATTCATGAGGAAAGGTAAGAGTGTTTGTATATACTGTATTTTCTTATGCATACAGGAAGACAAGACTATGGCTCATTTTTCTCAACTTTACCCCAATAGAACTAATAACAAGTAACTGCAAAAAAATTAAAACATTAAAAAAAACAGTATCAGTATCAAAATGTAGCTGCAAGCTGCAATCACCAGGGTCCAAGCAGATTGCGAGCATCTGGATGCTTATGTCTTATTTAATTGACCAGAAGCAAAACTCTTGATTTTCTTTAAAATGATTAATTATGGTCACAGCTATATGCTGATGCTCAGTTCAGGCATATATATATATACTTTCAGATACGTTTGATGTAGGTTAGCTTATGACCTTCATTGAAGACGTGTTTCACATGACTACATTTGTTGCTATTTAGATGAAAATTGATTGGCTTGCATAATTGAAACAAACTGACGTATCAAAACGTAAACTTGATTATAACAGAGTCACCTTGAGGTCAATAAGTGTCATTACATGTGCCTGAGTAGTGGATGGAATTTGTAACCCACCTGCCAATTTTAGTGTTTCTTTCTTATGGTTTGTACTTTTAGCAGAGAAGCAAAATAATAATAATAATAATAATAATAAGTTTTCACAGGGTCACAACAGGCAACCTGCGACTTGACCTCAATATACACTTGAAAACATACCAAATGCACAAATTGCAACATTGTTGGCAAGTAGGACTTGGCCACCTGGGGAATCGAACCCTGGACCTTTGCATCCCCAGAGATGGTGACTTACTGACTGCAACACTGGGGAGACATGGTTTGCACACTTGCGAAGCTCTACTGCTAACAAAGATACACTTCCTCTGGCTGCATGGCTGCCTCTCTTGCTTCCATATTCGTCCCTTACCACCTCTCCATGGAAGGCATAAATACTTCAGAAATAACGGGCAATAAGAAAATGCTGATATTGTATAGCTAAAATACTATTACAATGTGCCAACAAATTAGTTTAATAAAATTCACATAACATATCATAATACTGAGGCTTGGAAGACATAATCTAAGCCACGATTCTAAAAAGCAACACATAAGCTTTAGATAAGGTTTATTAGACACTGGTTTATAAAAGATTTTACAGTTAACATTCTTTAATCTCTTCCCTCCCTTCCCCCCAAAATACTGAAAAAAAGTGCTTGAGCTTAACTATTTGCCTAAATATATAATGACATTTAGTAAACAGTTAATATTCAATATTCATGTAAATGTAACTGTCCTTATACACATATTCACCTGTTCACCTGTGAACATAACACATAAATACAAAGAAAGGAAATATGTATGCTTAGTGTACCTATAATCATACATTAGGTGTTACTTTAATGTCTCACATCAATAACAAACACAATGACAACATCATTGCTGACTATAGTTAACTTAATGCGGATCAATTTGATGTTTGAAACTCAGATTAATTTAGCCAACATTGCTTGTTACGGAAGTGAGGAAAACATATTTCTTAATTGCATCATATTGTCATCATCTTATAGCTTGTGGGGGATAAAGATGCAAACATTTTTTACAACTTCATAACTTAAACAACTTGGAGAAACATGACTGTATCCATACCGGCTTTGCATGGGATGTGCGATGACAATAATAGTCCCCCCGAATGTTAATTCCACGCTACTGAGTTCCATCACCTACAGTCACTTTACCTTGCGGTAAAGTATTAAGACTAACATATACTAACATAAATTCTCTGTCAGCTACATTCAGAAACCAGATGAGGTACTGAGTATATTGTTGTGTCATGCTGGATGTTACTCTATCGGTGCAACAATCAGCATAGCATTCTCCGGGTCTTCTCCACACTTTGACCCTATGATCCAACTGCCATAGGCAGAATCTGGACTCATTGCTGAACATAACGTTCCTCCACATGTTCAGGTTCCAGTGCACGTGTTGCCAACACCAGTGCAAACGGAACTGACAGTGAAGAGCAGTCATGGCAGGCCTCCTGGCAGCCCTATGAGACTGGAGATTGGCTGCGTGGAGTCTGTTCCGGATTGTCTGGGCAGAGAGCCGTTGGCCATATCGTCCTGCAAACCTTGACTGCAAATCTGTAGAAGACAGCCTACGGTACCTAAGTGCTGACAGGGTGAGGAAACGGTCTTCTTTGGGTGTTGTCTTCTTGAGACGCCCACTTCGCGGCCTGTCTCTGACATCCCCCGTTATATGGAACTTGGCCTTCACTTTGGAGATGGTACTAGGGCTCACTCCAAATAATGCCGCAACTTGGTTTTGCGGAACACCAGCTTGAAGTTGCCCTATCGCACAGGCCCTATCCAGATCAGTCAAATGTGGCATGCCAATTCTTGGAGCACCTGATTGGCAGCACCTGGGGGTACCAGAAACTCAAAACAAGAGTCAATAGCAACAGCAAAATAAACTGTTTGGCATTGGCAGGGAAGATTTGGCAAATTTTTCATTGGCGCAACCCACATACTCAGCTCTGCTGCTCATCCCACAAATGCATGTTCCTTACAAATGTGGCACCATTTAAAAGGGAAATAAACAGGCTTTCCAACGGTATAAGATTTATTGCCAAGAAGCATTGTTCCAACAAAGAAATAATCTACCAAGCAAAAATGTCCTTACTTTTTGTGCTATTTAGCAGTTTAGTTCTGGCTTTGAGGCCAATTTGATATAGCAGCCAAACTGTACTTACAGAGTCACATGATGCTGTTGGGCCCAAAAATACTTTTTCCCATACACTTACATTGTGAAAGAGATGTCTGTAAATCAGTGGATACATTTTTTTGAGCGACACAACCCCCATGAAATGACTCATTTCACTATCAGAATTTGATCCATTCAATCCTATCACATTTGAAAGCCCAGAACAGCCACACAATTGAAGTGTTTTATCCCCATTCAAGTTAGCTGGAGAGCTAAACTGGAAGTTAGCCATCTCAGGCGGGGGAAGTCTCTAGTGAGCATGCTCCATGGGTGCATTGGGCCCATAGAGTGTGTGCATTATGTTTTCATTTGGGTAATTACTTTACAGCAGGAAGTGGCTAATTTGGCTTCATGCACCACTGAGCAACTTTCTTAGGAATGAACAGGGCCCCGACTCCGACGCTGTATCCAGTTCTCTTTATACATCTCTTTATTACATCCACTAATCCTTCAACAGTAGCCTAAACCTGTGGCCAAATGAATAATCAAAGCTATACTGCACTTAGGCCTACAACAGCACATATCAATGACTCTGCCTACCTATTATAAAAGTTGATGGCAGCGTGTTGTTGACTTGAAATTCCATTAGAGTTTTCTTCCACTGTTACACTAATAGAAGTGTGGAATAGGTATGGCAATGCACAGACCATTATTGATTATTTGGTTGAAAATATGCCTACTGATAAAAGCTGCTAACAATAATTATCCTCTCAGGTGGAAGGATTTCCCAGTCGCAAGAAATAAAACCTTTGTAGGCTTGTCATTTCAATGTAGACACATGTGGGTTGGTATTCTGCCTGGTTTGTGGAGCCATGCATTGTCAGGTAAAAGAGTTACGAGGAAGACAAAGTCAAGTGAAGAAGTATAAAACTTGCTGATATGGCAAGCTATTTTAACATTTAATTGAACCACACTCCTATCTGTAATTACATTTTACATATCCACAATAGCATTTCTCCTAGTCAAAACTGTATTCTCACTAGTCAGAATGGTAATTTAAGATATCCACAATAACATTCTTACGATTAGAAATTGTATTTTAGGATATCTAAAACTTTAATTGTACTAGTCAGAAATAAATTTTAGATATCTAAAAGTCCTTAAAAAGTATAAGTGGCCGTTTTAACATTTAACAGCTAGACTGGATATGCATTCCAGATATCTGAAATTCATTTCTTCCTAAACAAAGTAAACATTTCAGATATCCACAATGACCTTCTTCCTATCTACAATTGTCATTTCAGCTATCCACAACGTAATTCTTCCCAGGACAAATGACGTCACTTTTGCCATTTATATGTATTGGGCTTGCAATTCAGATATTCACAATTACATTTTTGATATCCAGATTGAATATTCTGGATATCTGCAATAGAATTCTTACCAGGAAAAACTCCCATTTCAGATATCTACAATCCAATTATTACTAGTCATAATTTTAATTTCAGATATCCAAAATGAAAAACCATTCCAGATATCCATAATGTAATTTTGAATATCCAAAAATACATTTTGACTAGTAAAAATGTCATTTTGGATATGTACAATTCCAATTTTACTAGGAAAAATACAGTTGCAGACATCTGCATGAATATTGTGGATATTGATCATTTTAATTCTTCCAATCCAGAATGCAGTTTTAGATATCTGAAATTGTAATTGATGTAGATCAACGTAGTCAGTGGTGTACTGCGAGTTGGGCGGTGCTTGTTTTTGGCTCTTTTCAAAATGGCAGTGTTGGAACTCAGTTAGGAGCAGGTTTGGTTAGTAGCAATAGTTAATTGTCAAAGATAATTATTAATTGTTAAAAATCACTAAAATCATTAATATGAATTAATAATAATGGGGCACGACCCTGAGGTCTGGGACCAATAACCAAACAGTGAAAACAGTCTTAAAAAGGGGTGTTCATCCAAGAATGTCACATCCGAGAGATATTAACATTACAGGATGTAAGTGAAGGTTTAAATTCAAGCACTGACCCCGTCACCAAGCTGTTATCACAGTATGTATACAAACAATCACAGGAAACTTCTCTTTTAATGCACAACAAAGTTTATTAACTTTAGCAATATCAATTATAAATCAATAATGCTTCAATTAACAAATGTCTATCATACAACTACAACTATCAAACCCAAGATGGCGGACGTGAACCACGTGGGGTTACATCACGCGAGAGTTCCAGTAAATGGACTGTATTTGTAGAGCGCCTTTCTAGTCTTCCGACCATTCAAAGTGCTTTTTACACCACAAGTTACATTCACCCGTTCACACACATTCATACGCTGATGGCACACCCATCAGGAATAATTTGGGGTTCAGTATCTTGCCAAAGAACACTTCGACATGTGGACCGGAGGACCCAGGAATTGAACTGCTGATCTTCTGATTAGTGGAGGACCTGCTCCACCTCCTGAGCCACAGCCGCCCCGTCAATGGGGCTGACCGCGAGATTTGAACAATGGCTGTGATTAAATGGCAAACGCCAGTTAGCACGTGCCTCTGATCACTACAATGGCGTTGGACAAAGCCAAGCATATCTGTCACTCAGCAACACCTGTCTCACTACAGAGTAGCATGTGCGAGCATTTAAACCTATATGTGTACATGCAAGTGAGGTTAGTAGAAAAGGTGAAAACACCAAAGAACAAAAGATCTCAGCTATCGTGAGGAGAAAGTTGCGCTTGCTTTGATTTTGGTCGGCCACGGTCTGATTTCAGACACAAAATGCAACCTATGATCTAACACATGATGGCAAGCTAACACAGAGTAGTCCAAGCAGTTGGACAATCAAAAAACAGTTTAGCATGATAATCAAAAACCAAAACAAGCAGCAAACAGAAATACTACTTCCACAGTATTTTCGGCAGCAACAACCAGACTTGCAGTCCGTTAACTTCACAACAACAGCTGATGCTGAAAATAACACACACTTTAATAACCCATCTGCCCAGACTTGAGCCTCTCTCGCTTAAGGAGGCGAGTAGAGTGTGTTTCAGTCTGTCTTCCTGGTCCAGTGCTCTGAAAGTTTGCGCTACCTACTTAGGAGCTACCAGTAGCTCATCCTGTCAGACTAGTCTGATGAACAAAGCCTCTCACTTGTAATGACTTACCCTAGCAAAAAACATTGTTTAGTAGCTATTGAGGTGAGATATGCATGAGAAGCAGACATACAGCCTCTATAAAAAGTAATTATAAGTAGAGTAGCTCAGTCTGTCATGCAGGGAATATCTATCAGAATGGACTACTACCTCTATAAATGTGGTTAAAATTATGGTAGTTCATTCTGTCAGGAAGGAAATATCTATCAGAATGGACTATTACCTCTATAAAAGGGCTCAGTACCCTGGGCTTGGTAGAAGATGGGGGCCGTCCTTGTGCTCTCTCAGCAGGTTCATGACAGCTGATCCTCGGCAGAGTTGCAGAGGGAACAACGAGGTTGACTTAGTTAAAGACGAGCAGGGCACAGAGGTTATCCTTTGTCTTTCTTCTGCAGGAAAGGTGGGAGAGGTGGGTTGCATAGCAGTCTCCTTCTTTGGATGCGTTTACGGGCTCAGTTGAACACGAGTAAAATCTCTACCCATCCAGCGAGGTTGAGATTGTGTGGCCTAGTACAGTACAGTACGTACAGTTAATGTACGTATGGGAGTTACTTCCTCATAGCCATGGAAACAACTGGAGTAGTTGAAGTTTGAGGAGCGCCTCTGGTGTTTATACTCTTGGTGACGTCACGGCCAGGAAGGGGAAATCCTCGAGTGTTTCCAGTGGGTCTCGTCCAATGGGAGCTGAGAGTTTGACTGTACTGGATTTCACACCTAGGTGTGCGGTGAGCAGACCATGATGGGAGATGAAGTCCATTTGGAGTCCTTTTGTTTGACTTAGTGCCTTTCTTTGTTATCAGGCTTTGTGACTGCATGCAGGCCTGCTTTTGTCTCATGCATGTGGTGTGAGGCCCAAAAGCAGCCTGATCAAAAACTTTCATATATTGTAGCTAAACAGTACATTAAAATATGTTTCTGAAAACATTTGAGGTGAGAAATAGGCAATGCAGTAACAGAATCTTGATTAATATTTGATCAGCACTGCCTAGTTTGACAGTTTGATCTGAATCGTGTGTCAGAATGTTCATTTTGGATATCAGAAATGTAATTGTGTAAATCTGAAACTGAAAGCTCTTATTATTGTATTATTGTATTAGCTCTCTTATTTTAGTTAAAGCTGCTGTTGAATCATTGCCTACGACTGAGGAAAATCTCATCATTCTCATTTTGCTGGACTTCAGCACAGCTTTCCATATAATTGACTGCAACATTTTACTGTACACACTCAGGGACTGGGTTGGTTTAGATGGAATTTAAATTGGTTTTCAACCCGCCTATCGAACAGAAAGTCGCAGTTCATAACTTAAGTTCTTTCCTGGTTCTTAAATCATACTTGGCACGATTTTATTCAGTTTGTATCTGCGTCATCACGGTCATATTTGTCATTTTGTCCTGCTACTGTTATACCAAGACACCAGTTGTATGCCCTGTTTAATCCAAAAACTTTTAATGACCTGGACTTCCTGCACTGCTGCCCTGCTGCTACAAAAGAGTGGATGGCCTCATTTCAGCTGAATACTAATAAGACTGAAGTTCTGGCAATTGGTTCTGATAATATTTTGCTGCTCTGTTCTAATATCTGCCACAGTCCAGTCTTTGGACAATGACACATTTGTGACTTGGTTTTGTCCGTTGTGTTTCCAAAAATACTGCACTGTCAACACCCATACACAGTTTATACTTTATAGTGTTACTATATACCGTATGGAATTGAGGTATATTGACAATATACTTATATATTGAACTGTAAAATACTCATACACCCACATGGGATAAGAAGAAACAAATTCCATTTCTGATGTAGTTGAGATGGGTTGTAGGAAAGAAGTTACAACACAAAACAATCACAATGCTTTACTCCACAATTGCTGAAATAAAATCTGAGTGATTACACATGGCAATGTGACAGTGAATGATTACAACAGCCTTTTCCTTCTCCTTTCATGTACAATCCTGCGTGAACATCAGGCATCATAGGTGACTGGAAGAATCACTTCACTGTGGCTCAGAATGAGAGGTTTGATGAGGTCTTCCAGAGGGAGATGAAGGACTTTCCTCTGTCTTTTATCTGGGACATTAAGTGATCAACTGTTGGTCTCATGACAAAGAAGATACTCACAGTTGCAGCTTCATGAACACTATGCTATACAGACAAATAAATTAGTTGTGTCAGCTTCTCTTTTCTTCTGCCATACCAGTGGATAAAACACTTTGCTGATATTTTCTAAAGCACTCTATAGTTTTTGTTATCTTCCAGGCAGCCAGTGGTTTCAGTTCATTTTAGTATGCTATGAAAATCTATGCAAAGCTGCACAGAGACTATGGGTATTGGTTGCAATCTTGATATGTAGTCTTTTATCATTGCACCATAACTATGTGTTTCTATTTCAGTGTAATGGGGCTTGTTTTCTTGAGATAATTAAATATCTATTCAGTGGTTATGTAAAACAGAACAACAAAGGCCCCACTGTAAGAGCATCTTGCAGAGACTGTATAGCTTCTTGAGTTAGGTAATCCTTCATTGGGGTCAAGTCTGTCTTCTACTTGTCACAGCTACATTATTGTTGCTTGGTAATGCAGTGCTTCAGATCAATTGGGGACCACACCTACTGTTACTGCAAAATCCCATAGAAATGTGAGCTAAACTGCAAACATGTGGTCATGAACTTGACAAAATCAAAAAGACTTGCAACTCCACTTTGACTTTAACCACCAGTGACACATTACTTCTCTTTGACTTAAGCCTTATAACTTGGAATGACTTGATAGGTGGTATCAAGTCATTCCAACCCTAAAATCAAAGATTCAAACCTATGTCATAAATAAAAGTGTGGAGCCAATCAACTCTTCATTTTACCACAGATTTACTGTGAATCAATCAGCCAGTCATGTTGGGCGAGCAGGAGTGACAGACAACAGATGAACCTCAGATGATCACATTTACTCTCTGCTGCCGTCTACAAAACATGCAACATGCAAAACATTCAGCTCAGAAATGACCAATGATTGTAAATGTGTAACTTGACGTTGTTCACCTCTGCAACTGATTGTGATGTTTTAAAGTTTAGACTTCTTCTGAAACATGTATAAACTGTATATTCATGTATATTGAACAATAGAAGTGATTACTTGCATATATTCAGAATGCATTAAACTGTACAAATCTTGAAAGATCTTACCATGTGAAGTGCAGTATGATGAAGGCTGGGCATGGAGGGATAATACTGTAGTAGTGACTGAAGCCCGTCTGGAACAGTCAAGCACTGAAATTTGGCACAGAATACTTGGTCAGATTCTTAGTCCTGTTAACTGATTCTATGATCACATATTGCCTTATGTAAATTCTATTTTCATGAAATTATACTGTTTTTGTTTTTTGTTTTTTTCCAGGAAACATTCTCGTATGGCTGTTTGTTTTAAGACATTAAACACTGACACATTTGAAAAGTCTGTCTGATTTTATTCCTTTCCTGTGGTGTTTCTCATTTATCCTTACAGTATGTGCCAAGGCTTTTCTTTGGCTGTGCCCCCAATCATCGTCTCATTCACAACTCCCTGTAACAAACCTTCAATAGTTATCTCTGTGGGCAGGGAATTGCAATTTCAGACACTTGAATCATCATCATCATTTTGCTCTATGGCTGACTGATGTAGTGACATATAACTATCATTTTAATTTCTACTAGTGTTGAAACATTGCATTGTGAGATTTTTAGCAAAATGTCGTGTACATGTTATGGACACCACATTTTTTGTTCCACTGAGACATACAAAGGGCACTATGATGTGCATACATTTTAAAGTGACAATTCCAACACTTAAATAAAACAGCATAAAGTAAATATAGTTCAGAAGGCCGCAGATAGAGAGTGATTTAGCCTAATCTTCTCACAGGGCCTGGCTGGGTCAGGAACTGCAGCTGTTTTGGGCCTGTAAAGCCTATTGACACATTGTATGTTATATTGTTTATTAGTATGTTATAGAAATAACTTGTTAAAGGACAGGTTCACAATTTTTCATAGCTGTCTTAAAACAAGTCAGATGCCCAAATGAACATTGAAACATGTTTTTCTTGCTGTAATCATTCCTCCTGTTCATACTGACCATTAGAAGATCCCTTGATAATGCACTTACAATGGAAGTGATGGTGGACAAAATCCACAGACCTCCTGTACAAAAATGTATTTAAAAATTTATCTGAAGCTAATATGAAGCTTCAGATACACAAATCATCCCAATGAGTCAAATCAAGTAGATATGTTTCAACATTAGTCTTTTTAATGCCAAAGTCCCTCTTTTTGTTACTATACTTCCACCGCAGCTCAACAGGGAAACACTGTCTGAGGAAACACAAAGAGGGAATTTGAAAGACTGTAAATGTGTCAGATATCCACTTGACTCAGACTGCTGAAGCCTCATATAAGCTTCATATATATTTTTAGATCCATTTTGCACAAGAGCACATTTGAGGGGGATCTTTCAGTAGCCAATATGGGCACCTGTTGTTTTAAGAAATACTTAAAAAAAATGTTGAACTTATCCTTTTAAGCATTTAGAAATCAAATAAGAGTATGAGTATTTGTAGCCACACAAGTATTTAACACTTTTTTTACTAACAATGGATCAATTATTAGTTTGCTACGGCAACTTATATACTGTATGATGTGTTTTCAGCTTGTTCTACTACCCCAAGGCCAAAAAAATGAATGGCTGGTACTTGTACTTGTACTTGAACTAATTATTGTTTTCGTCTTGTACCTTTCATCCCTTTCATTTCCACATTATCTGACAGCTACTGTACTTTGTAGATTAAGATTTTACATAGCACATGATCAGTTGATTAAATGTTTCTTAAATATGATGTACATTCATATAAAATATGTTTCCTTCTTATAGATGTAGATGTCTCTTCAACAACCCAAAGATATATAACATAGTTTAGGTGAGTACCTCGTTGACCAGCTACATGAAAATGCTCTTTACATCAGTAATATCACTCAGAAAAAAGCAGATCTTCATTATGAGTGCATTCAATTTTGATAGTAATGTACATTTTGCTGTAATCTTACATGTAATGGAGTAAATTTATATATTGGGGTATCGCTAAAATTCAGTCAAGAATCTGAATCTCTTTCACCACTGGCTATACTTTATATTTTACTGCCCTCTTCTGGGCAAAGAATATGTCTGCCACCAGGAGTGCATTCCTTTCCTGCATGTCAAACAGTGCCAGAGCCAAGGCAGACATTTATCTGGTCAATTTAACTGGTAAGACATAGAAATAAACACTCATGTGTGTATATGTTTTATTTATGAAGATTCCTTCTCCAACTGCTGTTAGAGTCTTTAAAAAATAAATGCAGCTGTTGAATCTTCTTCATGTGTCAGGTCAAACGATCATATTCCAGACAGGAGCTGGTGGTCCTGTCAGTCCTGTGTCCTTCTGCTGCTTTAGTCCTCTTCACTGCCCATCTCTAAAGGGTCAAAGTCTGGGTCATCTTCGTCCAAGTCCAAGTCCTCAATGTCTTGGAACAGTGATTCATCCACTTCAACGTTGTTTCCAGCTACAGGAGAAAGCAGGTGTGTGTTAGAATACAACTAGTGCTAAAAACAAACAATTCCCCAACAGATCCACTCTGAACTTAAGATTTTAGCTTTTGTGTTTCCTGGCCAAAAAACTGTCCTTGATTTGTGATTAACCCACTGATTTTCTTACAATGCTGAATAGCTCCCCCAAATCTTTCAAACCAGTGTTTGTACCAAGAAATGATCAAACTGAGGTTTGGACATTTTCTAAAATTTCAATCACAACATTAACAGCATCCATTTCAACACATTGACACTCAGGAGCTCTTTACCGTCTTCAAGGAACTGAATGTCAGATGTGTCCAGGTTGTGGTCTCTCTCAAACAGCTGTTTACCTGTGAGGAAAAGATGACATTGTCTTTAGTTCATAAGTGTATGTCATCAACTTTCCAACTTGTGCACCTTGACATCTTTAAGTAATAACATGAGAATTTACCAGTGAGCTTGGGTTTTCCTGCCTGCTCCTCTTCTTTCTGTTTTTTCCTCCTCAGCTCGGCCATTTCCAGCTCAAATGTGGCTTTCCATGCCAAGAAGTTCTCAATGGTTACCACTGTGCCCTGGAAAGCCACCTGTCAAACACATATTTATATTACCATACTGTATTTATCATAACTTTCTCAACGACATTCATTATTTTCCGCCTTACAACACTGGAGAGAATAATGAGCAAGTTAACCACATCTGGTGTTGTGGATATTTTGAGTGATGGTCAGCACCTCAGTGGAGAAAAGTGGACACGAGCCTTTGATGTCTTAAAGCTAAAAAAGTTTATTGAAGTACTTGATCAAGGAGAACTGAAATAGCGAACATTGAAGTCATCTGCAACTCGGATGCTGTCTCTTTCCGTTCTGCCCTCTGAAGGCATGAGTCCTAGTCTTTATCAGCCTACAATATGAAAAAATAGCCTAATTGGTTCACTAGTTTCTAAACAAGGAACTGCATTTTACCTGTGTCAGTTTAGGTCACGTTGCATGGAACTTCAGCAGTTTTGGTTTGAATTTCTGACTGTGTCAATAGAATCTACGCATCCCCATCTGTGTTGTCAAGGAAAGCCTCTTCCGACCTTAGTGACCATGGCAATGCTGATTTACCCTCAATCAGAGAGGTTTCTGCTTTCCCCAAAACATCATAGACAGCTGGAGTCTCAAGGAGAGGAGAATATGTCCCCTTCCTGCATTTGAATTACAGTGTGACCTCAAGGCCCAGGCTTGACCCAATGCAACCCAATTTGTAACCCCTAAAGATGGAAAATTCCATAACATCTGGTATGTCACAATTCAAAGCAGAGCTCAGAGCCTCCATTCCATAAAGTGGTTTACCAATTCTGTCAATACAGCATTATGTCCTGAAACAAGAACAACTAGAGAAATAGGATTGAAATTATTGATGTGATACTGATATCACAATATGGTATTATGTTAAATGTATGTTCCTACCTTCTCTGCTTCCTCTGCCTCCCTCTCTTTCCGCCGTTTCTCCTCTTCTCGTCTGTTTTTCATCATGTCCACAATTTCATTAAGTTTCTCCTGCACAGCTGTCACCAGAGTGAAAATCATCACCATGCCCAGGTTTTCTTCTGCCTGCAGAGCAACCACACATACACACTGTTGATACAAATTACAATGGTAACAGATCAGGCGATATAATAATAACTTTTTGTTATTATTTCAAGATCAACATTCAACATTTTATTGCCATCTCAACATAGCTGACAGGAATTTGCTTTGTTTGCTCATATAAAACAACCAGAATTCCAGGACATCACATGACTGCAATAACAATCAAAACATGAAAATATAAAATGATCAAGGTCACACAATAAAACATGCATAACAGAGGTAAAAAGGATCAAATGAATGAGTAAAACTAGTATCCTATAAATGAATAAAGCCAGTATTCCCATAGGGATGTGATCTGAACCGCCAGCCACACATGATGTGTGCTATTGTGTAGATACCATCACCTTGTCCTATGGGCAAGAATGATAATCTTTGCTGTTTAAGAAATAAGAAGGCAAACAAAATCACCTCTAGATAAATGCTGTTACAGAACCTGGCTGTCCTGATTCTAATACTTTAATATTTCTAAAGAAAGGAGGAAATTTAAAAAACGTTTGAATGATGTTTTACTTGTGCTACCTGACGGAAGTAAAATTTTAAAAAAAACCCAAAAAAACAAAAATACTTGGAATTTATGGGAATTCTTTCACCTAGAAGTGGTCAAAGATATCATGAGGTATTAAGTATCTGTTCAAAGTTAGTGCTTTCTGCATTTGAATCCAAAAATATCTGCAAGAGCATCCAAAACAAAACACAGCAAGTCTTGGATAGGTTCTCAAGTAACAGGGAGAGGATATGGACCAGGGTCCAATATAGATTAAAGAACAGTCCTTAATCTATATACAGTCCTACAGTCCAGATGGACAGACCTGTTGCTGCAGTAAGGTGAGGATGTCCTCCACATCGCTGTCCTCTAGGTTCTCCTGGGAGTGGATCTCCCACAGCGGAGGCTCATCTGGATATTTCTCTACATACGTGAACTTTAACATCGCTTCCACAGCTGCATGGAGAAAACAGCCCATATCATCACAGTCTGCTATACATCAATTCACCAATTTTCTGTCAATGTTTTGTTGGGTGTTTAAAATGCAGTTTTTACAACTGTCATGTTGTTGCACTCACTTTTTCTTTCACCATATTTATGCTACAAGATGGAACTGCTGTCTTTATCATCATAGCCAGATGTCTCTTAATATCACTGACAAATTTCATTATTTAGCAACCACATACATCAACATACTCACTCTCTCCATTTTCCCCTGCATCTGACGTTACAGTAATGGTAAAGCTGATGGGATCCTCTGAAAGCACTGCAACAAAATATGGATTAGTAACATAATTTCTACATCTTCCTATTTGATATATAAATTCACTTAGTTCACTACATTTCGGTTAATAAATCGGATGGCCTAGAGCAGGCTGTCTAGGTTACCTCAGGCATCATCAAAAATGTCGTTTAATGCTATATAAACATTGTACATAAGGTATATAACCTTACTATGAAGACAAAACTTACTGTCTGATTATGTTTAGTAAATTTGACATATTCCTCTCACTGACTGATGCACCTACAGTATAATGAACTCTAAAGTAAAGTCTGTGTTTAAAGTCTACTTTAAATACATTTTATGAATGCCGAGTTAAGATGCAGCCCCGGATACCTTAATGTGTACTTTTACATTATGCACGTATATGTACAGAGTTTTTCAATAAGGGAAAAATGACCCTGAATCTGAATGGAGTTAGGCATACTTTGCTGTCCATATCAGATACCGTGAAGGGCCCAATCTAGCAGCTTGTTAATCAATGCTGCATGTCTGACATTTAGCTTGAGTAACATTATAACGACAGTAGATCTATATCACTTTGTGCCAAGGGAATAGTAAGCGACATTTTTTTAAAAATTGCCTTTAGTAAATAGCAATACCAGTTAGCTAACGCTAACTAGCTAGCGAGCTAGCTATCTTTCATTTTCCTGTCTACATGAATGGAATTCAGACCTGTGTAAGAGTCTGGATAGATGGACTCTATAGCTTCAAGTTCATTCCTTTGCTCTTCGGCGTAGTCTGTCATTTTGTGTAGCTACTGGTTATCTGTAACTTAGAAAACTCATCACCGCCGCTACGTCAGAGCTAACACACTGGCGTGCTGCGTGTTCCACTGGCTCGATGCTGATCGATGATATCGTGATTCCGACTTTTTGGTCTGCTACTGGTGGTTTTGTATTTCAGTTTTCATTTTGGGCAGCATGTGGGCACTATACACTATATATATATATATATGTATATGTATATGTATATGTATATATATATATATATATACAATATACACACACAATACATAACTGCAGATATTTCTGTTGTATTCAAAACAACTTCAGTGTGACAGTAAACAGCGTCACTCTTCTGATATCCATTATTTGGGTCTGCAAGCGCATGGACCATGGATTTTTTTCAATGGGTGTATAATAAGGTCTTATTATAATTGTTATTCATCCCTGATTCTTTCCCAGCAACGTTATTGCAGATTCAAGAGCAATTCACTAACACGGATACAACATAATAAAAAATAGTCTATGGGACAGGCCAGAATTTGGTTCCACCTAAGGTGGCAAAATCTCTTGGGTACCAGTTTGTTTGTAGGGTCCATATAAGTAGCCTACTTTGAAACACGATAACCATTTCAGATGAGTAGCTTTACTAATTTTTTGAGACAATAATTGTTTTTTCTATTATCGTCCTACAGTATCTGCACAGTAGGTTTGTGTGCAGTTTATTATAAGATCGTATGTACTAATATATGCAATACTTAAGTTTGAATCACACATAAAATTACACATGTATAGAATATAGCATATATACAAAGAATATAAACAGGTTCTATGTGTTTTTTTTCAGCATGTGTTTTTTTGGGAGGGGGGGTGGGGGTTACAACTGAGCATCAAAGGACCAGTGTATAGAACTTAGTGGCATCTAGCGGTGAGGTTGCAGATTGTAGTTTAAGTGCTTTTGCAGGATGAAGAAAACCCAGCGCTCTCAAACTTATCAAAGGAAACAGGACAATCCAAGAGTCCTTCAAGTTCCAGGGAACATCCTGTCCTTGGATGGGACTACTTACACCTGCATATACAGCGTGCCAATTACCAGGCAGCAGTCTGGAGGCACTGCCTGGACATAGCCAGACATAGCAGAGCCTAAAGGACATGGATGGACAACTGATGACAGAGGTATGCTTATAATAAATACAATAAATAAATGTTCACTATCTTGCTCTAATAATGAATGAATACTTTATTTTGGTCATACATTATAAGGAACAAAATCAACAGTTTGTGTGGGTATGCAACTGACAAAACATCATCATACATGTTTACACCAATCCATTTCACACAATAAAATCCACACAATCATATGGCTTATTTTTGCCCATTCTGTACAAACCATAAGATAATTCAGAATATCAGCAGTACAAAAGAAAGACAAAAAGAAAATTTTACATTTTAAGTTTACATTTTTTGAAACTCAACAGAGAGTTACACAATTTCAACTTGTCAGTAAGACTATTCCATTGTTTCACTCCCAGAACTGGATCGGTTCTCACTTTACATGTTTCAAAGACACACAACCCTCTTACAGGAAGGCTTGTATTCCTAACTCGAAAAAGTATTTTCAATGTTTTTAAATACACAATATCTAAAAATTTTAACAATAATGAATAATGGATTAGTATATTCACGGTAACAGCTTTATTTATTATTATAATAGCTTTTTTCTGGAGTTTAATTATAGGGTCTATATTTGTTTTATATACATTTCCCCAGACCTCAACACAGTATACGGCATTAAGTGAACAATAAATCAAACCATTTTTTTAACATTATCATTTCCCTTTCTACTGTTTTCAATAATTCTTTCATGTCCTCCCCTGAACAAAATAAATTTGTGTCATCAGCAAACATAACAAATTTCAACTTATTAGATACTGTACAAATATCATTCAAATAATGTATAAATAACAAATAAAGTATAAATAACTTTAAAAAATGTCGCTTACTATTCCCTTGGCACAAAGTGATATAGATCTACTGTCGTTATAATGTTACTCAAGCTAAATGTCAGACATGCAGCATTGATTAACAAGCTGCTAGATTGGGCCCTTCACGGTATCTGATATGGACAGCAAAGTATGCCTAACTCCATCCAGATTCAGGATCATTTTTCCCTTATTGAAAAACTCTGTAACTCGGCATTCATAAAATATATTTAAAGTAGACTTTAAACACAGACTTTACTTTAGAGTTCATTATACTGTAGGTGCATCAGTCAGTGAGAGGAATATGTCAAATTTACTAAACATAATCAGACAGTAAGTTTTGTCTTCATAGTAAGGTTATATACCTTATGTACAATGTTTATATAGCATTAAACAACATTTTTGATGATGCCTGAGGTTGGCTGTTTCTCCATCTTTGACAGTCTTAGTTTTATTTTAAAGAATAAATTGCCTATTTTATGTGTTTTAATCTACAGACCCCCTACCCTCTGGTTTTACTCTGGAATTTTCAGACCTTTTATCAGTCATTATGTTACAATATGACAGAGTTCTTATTCTTGGTGATTTCAATAACCATGTTTGTTGCCTTTCTTCCTCTTCCCTTGTTTCCTTCTGATTTTATCAAACTTTTAGATTATTTTAATTTGATTGAGTATGTGAAGCACCCCAGCCATGACAAAGGGCACTCACTTGAACTTGTGCTCTCCCATGGTTTCTGTGTTGATGATGTGAACTTGGCTGGCTTTGCCATCTCTGATCACATGGCAGTGCTCCTCTAGGTTCTACTCCTCTCTCCTGACCTCAAACCCACCACGCTGGTTCGCTCCCACCCCCAATATTCACTCTCTGTTCCTCGCTTAGCCAGCCAGTGGAATCCTCCTCAGAGAACCCTTCACTTTCAAAATCATCCACCTGTCCTTCAGACTGCATTCCAACTTGGTTTTTAAAAGCTGTCTTTCAAACAGTTGGTCCAGATATTTCAGCCATTATACACTGCTGTCTGTACTGATATTTTTCCCTCCTAATTTAAACATACCACTCTTTATCCCCTCTTAAAGAAGCCCTCTCTAGATCCCTCTGTTTTAAGTAATTTTAGACTCATCTCCAAGCTACCATTTTAAGAACGACCGGGGCGAACCCGGTCGTTCTTACCATGTTGTTTCATGCAGGATATATAATGTGGACAACATGCTGAAAAATAACTTTATTACAAAGGTCAGAATTGAATTTAAAAAAGGAATATAGCCTGGCAGTCACGAAACTGAAATGACATTGTCACATTGAGAATGCTTGCTCACGCACCCTCTTGAATCCCAATTATTGTATGAAAATAAATGTTAAATGTATGATATATCATGTTAGGTCTACAGATCTACTACTGTACATAATCATCGTTCTTAAGTTTCAAACATGATGAATTAAAAACATCATCTGACTAAAAACGGCTCATATCCCTTTTCTTGAAAGATAGACTTCTGTGTTATGGTTAATATGTAGATTATGATCTGTTATTAGCCTATAATGCATATAATAGTTTAAGAACCACCACACACAACCCACACACCTTGAAATGTTGACTTGATTGTGCTTTAAAGTTGTTATGGTTGATACAGGCTGTGGGTCCGTGTTCCCTCCATCCAAAGCTCTGTTCAACTTGTTTGAAAACAGGATAAACAAATATACAAAGCATTATTTTGTTGCAGATTTTCGTGTGAAGAAACGGCATGTCTGGAGTTTTAAATAATAACGCACAGCGTCTCTCTTAATGTGGAGTGATCCCTGCAAGTATATAATAAAGCAGAAACGATAAGTGCGTTTCCCCAATAAGACAGAAGCTGTGCGCATTTACGCACGAGGCACAGCAGCGTAACTTCATTGATTATCTATCTATCTATCTATAGCAAGCATAGTAAATGACAGTGTTTTTGTAGAGATGCATTAGAGGTAGATACTATACATATAACAATAAAAGTAAATACCAGTTGTTTTCTGGTTTTGATTTAATTTCTATTCCAACTGCTGATTTGAAGACGAAAACAGGAAAAGCACACGAATTTCTGTTAGATTTGTTTATTCTGTTATCAAACAAGTTGAACACAGCTTTGGACGGAGGGTAAATGGACCGCTACGGATGTGTAATGCAGTTATCCTCCTGATAAATCCTGAGCTCTATTATGTCAAGCAGCACAGCAAAACTAAAAACTGTAGTTATCAACTTGACAGGACAGAAGTCTAGACAGAGTAATCGGATCTCAATGCGTCCTCAATGCATCTTGGGTGCGTTCACACCTGTACTTAGAGCTGTCCACTTGTGATCAGATCAACCAAGACGCATGTTAATGCCAGGAGTAAACAGGGCCTCTGTTAAGAGGCTGTTTTAAAGTTTCAGTCTGCTCACCCAGAAGGTGTATCCTGGCCAATCCCAGGGGATCCAGAGTTCTGGGCGAGCAGAGTCAGTCCCCTCCTGTCCATTGACAGGCAGGTTCAACTCCTGAATATGGTTACTCCATTAATCAAGGTATTTACAATTTAACAATTGTATGATTCACAATTTTGCATTTTTGATAGTGGCTTTAGCATTCTGAGAATGCAAAATGGTACTAAACATGATGTTATCAAACACATGTTATCAAGGATGATGGAATTATGCTTGTGGTACATTTCTTAGCTTGAAGGGAGTGGAATAAAAGCATAATTAAAATACATACCAACACATATTGTGACATACACACACATACTAACATACAATATAAATTGTTTTTAAACAAAATCTAAAACTATATTCATAAGTCCATGGGTTTTACAGTCCTCTGTTCTTGTGTGTGTGTGTGTGTGTGTGTGTGTGTGTGTGTGTGTGTGTGTGTGTGTGTGTTTTCTAGTAAACGTCTATGAGTGTCTCTAAGTCACTGGGCATGGCATATTGTGCAGCATGTCTTGTGCCTTATGCTGTTGTGCCCATTGATCAGTTCTTGGGCTAGTCATTCAAGTCCTGAAAATTAGAGTCCATAGTGGGATTAAAGTTGGTGCAAGCTCATCTCTGTGTGTGACTGGCTCTTAGAGGTGAGTTATGATAGACAATGATGGGGGCCGTTTATCCAAGTGGTACTATCAGTTAAAACTGGGGTGTGATGATTGATCTTTCAATCTTGCTGGCACTTGTAGCGTGAAGGATCAAAGGTGGTTTGGGTCAGTGGTCTGGTTTAGTGACCATGCAGGAGATGGGGGTTCCTTATCTGACCTTATCTTGAATCAACATGGATGACAAGTCCCAGAGCTGCTCAGAATCAATGAAAGTCTGAACAGCTACATTTCCATGGCAAATGAGCAAACTCAATCTGCTGATGAGGACCATGTGATTTGGCCGAAACATACCAGAACAACCTGAGTAAGTGGACCGCGAGTTTAGATTGTTTTGTCAACTGCTGTTTTCCAATGTCAAGAATGAGCTGTCAAGCCCACTAAATGTTCTGCTCTGCAAACAGAAAACTTTTTTCATTTAATTTCCACAATGTCTCTGCATGTCTGGGCATCACTCTCACATGTCTTTGCCTCAATCTCACAGGATGAAGTGCTGAAAGACTGCACATCTATCTGGAGGGTAATTACAAGGCATTATATTTTTAATGTCAGGATAAACAACACTTTCTTCATTGTCCAACATGACAACTCAGGCAATACAGAATATCAAGAGTCTGCTCATACAAAATTCTCATGATATGCATAAGGAAGGAATGCTTTTTACGTTTTACATTTCATACACTTTGTCAGTTTTCAAATTAAGTATTCATCATAAATGCAACCGGGCTATAGCTGCAAGGATTTTAGAAAAACAGAGGTCATGGGTTTGGTTCTCCCCACTGCAAAGAAGTGCAGTTTTTTTTTCTTTTTTTCTTTTTTTTTTTTTTGGACTTTTCATATTTTGTTTGTTTAACTTCTTTATGCATTTTTCCCTACATTAGTGTTTCTCAACAGGGCGGTACTGCCCCACAAGGGATGTTCAGAGAACATCGGGGGGCGCTCAAAGAAATATTTTTGAAAGCGGGGTGGTGAGTTGTTCTTTGGGGGTGTTTGTGTATGTCCGTTTTTAATGCCAGTTTAGTACTACATTTGAATACACATTTTAACAATTTTATCATAGACTTCAAAGTGTTAATTGTCAGCATTGTCAAGTTTATTTTACACACGTAACTACAGTAAAATTTGTGTATTGGGCGATAATAACGAGACCTAATTAAAGTTTGAGTGTCAATTTTCTAACTGTTGTATTTGTTTAACACATATATATAATTTCTATTCACATAGCTTTTTTGCTCCCTAGGAAACTAATGATAATGATATTCCAACTGTCCAGTTAAACAAATCAGTTATTTGGCATTCAATGACATGCTTTTTTACTGATATAACACGGAATAATAATCAACATTAATATTCAGGGAGGGAATATTCAGAGGACAATTAGCCTACATTTTATTTAATGGGGAGCAGTAAGGGACCTGGATAATGGATAGAGGGGGGCTGGCCCAAAAAAGCTTGAGAACCACTGCTTTTAAATTGTAGAATGTACCTTCGTGAAGGTTGTTACAACCCCCAGATTCTCAGAAAAAAATATCAAGGACATGACCTCGGTATCCTGGATCCTGACTCCAACTTGTTAAAGTTACGGCATGCTTTGTTACAAAGGTAGGAAAAAATAGTGTATAAAATAGTGGTAATACCCTGCATTATTCACTGTTTTTTAGCTGAGGTTGTACCATTGCAGTTTGGCAATAGCCACATTATTTGGATTAACATAATGAAAGGGCAGCTTTGTTAGTGAGGAAGCAGCCTGTGACAGCTTTTCCTGAGTCAAACTTGCACATACAATAGACTTAAATACCAGTCTGTCAGTGGTGAGCATCCAACAGTCTCACCACTGTCTATTCCTTGAATGTCTGTGTTTTATTCACTAATGAAATGGCAAACAAAACAGATCCTCCTCATCTAGCTCATCTCTATTTCATCCTCCAAGTCCAGGACAGGTCTCTTCTCACATGTGAAGTCCCTGTCCGTCCTCTCTATGTACTGCTGCAGGGTGCTGTAATACTGCTCACTCCTGGAGAAGGTGTAGAGTGCAGAGATCTCCTCCCACGCCTTGTGGTTGGGGAATGGGAATGGTTCAGGATGCTTGTTCTCAAAGAAGCTCTGGAGGTTTCTCTCGGCCAGTTTGGTGGCGTATTCCACAGCAAATGTGTCGAAGCGCTCCTTCTCTTTCTCCACATAGCGTTTCCAGAATGTGAGCTGCAGGAAGCTGACTTTGGAGCGGCAGTTTGTATAGCAGGTACCCAGGAGGCCCACAGTGGCAGCGATGATGATGATGCACCAACCCAGGATCTGCAGACAATAGAGGATCAATATGAACTAATGCTTACACAACACTATGAAATCCCACTGGAGAATATGTACTTTAAATGAATCCAGTTGATACACTGATAACTGCTTGAAGGTTGATGGTATTACTTCTACAATATAGCTGCCAAAAGGTGATATTGTCCAAATGTTAATTCTATTTTTCTTTTTTTCTTTTTTTTTTTTTTTTACAAATTACCAAAAGACTACAAATCTCAGGTGTTCTTCTAGGACTCTATTCTTGTAAGGGTTTAAAAGCATCAGGTTGTAAAAGACACCTCCACTGACATAATCTTCACTGAAAGTCCATTTATTAGATTTTTCTCTGAAGCTTTTAACCGTTTTGTCTCATGATCAAAAGAGGGTGGAAAAACAAAGGCTTTACTTGATTAAAGATGATGCTAGTTGAAAATGGCAGCTTTCTCAGATCTGGGCCACAAGCAAGCCGTATGTCAAGAACAAACCAGATAAACCAGAACTGGCCGACATCCAGAATACACATACCTGAGAGCACCACATCTTTACCAAAAAAGACCCACGTTTGATTTGAGATATCTGGGCCATGTTTGCCATTTTACATGTGGACCATTTCAGGCTCACATCCATTTTGTCCAGGCCAGAAGAAGGCCAGCAGTCCCGCATCATTGCCTGAAGTGGCCCACTTCCATATGCTATCTGGGACAGGACATGGGGGCTGAGGAAGAAGATGAAATGCTAATAGAGACACCCAAAGATCTGTTGGACAAATGTGAAGAGAACCAGTTTAATTCAGAACCAGAGACCCCTGCCCACTGGCTTAACTTGTGAATGAGAATAGAATGATCTACAGTGTCAAAAGCTGCAGTTAGGTCTAGGAGCAAAAGGACAGATCAGTTTACTCAGTCAGCAGCTAGAGGGAGGTCATCAGTTATTCTCAGTAATGCAGATTCTATACTGTAAAGAGCTCTGAAACCAGATAGGAATTTTTCAAAAATGCAGTTTTGAGCCAGGTGGGACAACAATTAGTTAAAAACTACTTTTTCAAGGATTTTAGAAAGAAAAGGGAGTGTGGAGATTGGTCCATAATTATTGAGGACTGAAGGACTTTTTTTTTAAAGTGGCTGGATTACTGCATGTTTGAAAGATTAGGGAACAAAATATTGGGGAGCGTGAGGCAAATCAAGGTAAAAAATGATTGCCCTGTGATCAGATTGGTGAAAATCTCTTATCACAGAAATCTAAATCTAAATCTAGGGTCTTTACCTTAACATGGGTTGGGCTATTCACAGATTGTTGGAGAGCAAAGGATTCAAGTACATTTGTAAAATCAGTTAACAGTTATGACATTTAAGACTGAGGTGGCATTACAGAAAATCAGATATAGATCAGACTCTGAACAACACATGGAAGTGTCCCAAATCACTAAAAAAAATCATTTTCAAAGTGATTTTATTTATTTTGTGTTGGGTACTTAAAGACGTACTCCAGTGATCTAGTACACTTCCATAAAGTTGGGGAACATACAACAAATAAGCTTCAAAGCTGGATCTTACATTTCCCATACTGCAACTTGATCATGTCTTTTCATTAGACCCTCCACCCTAGTAAACACCTAGGTCTTTTAAACGCCACACCTCCAGTTTGTTACACACACTTTCTGTTATAATTTGTAGTCTCCAAGTCCAAAGTGAGAACCCTGATGACGTCAAAGTGATGTCATCTGGGTTATTTTCTCAGATTTGAGAGCTACAGTTGTCATAATGTATATGTCACATATGAGGGAAATAAATCACAGACCCTGGTGTCCCTTACCTGTGACTGGGCTCTGAACATCAGCAGGAGTTCCATGCGCTCATTTTTGGACAGTTTCGACCTGTCACAGGGCACTTGGGCCAGCTCCTCCCGACACTTCATGGTCTTGTTTTTACAGAACAGATGCACCACCAGGTTATCATCGAGACCACTGACAGCGCACTCATAAAAGGTACCGTTGAGCAGGGCCACACAAAGCCACATTATGGGGGCCACACAAGCCCCGGTGAAGATGCTCATGAACACCCTGAGGCAAGAGAAGCAGTTTCCACGGGGACATAGCTTCATTGGATTGAGGCAGCAGCCAGTGTAGAGCCTCCACAATTTGCTGCTGAAGAACAGACTGAGGACAAGCAGCACTGCAGCTGGGCCCAGCAGGAACATCAGCCCGTAAGCAAAGTTCTGGTCGTGGTTGCAGGGGCACTGAAAAGAGACCATGGAAAAAACTCGCTCCCCGCCTATAGTCAGTAGAGCCATGAAACTGTAGCCAATGGTGTTTTTCTGGTTCATGAAGAAACGCAGGACAGTCTGGAAGTTATCCATGATGTCAGCAGGAACGTTTCAGACACACTCCACAAGAAATTAACAAGAAATTGAAAGACAGCAACTGAGTGACAAGTGAAAAAGTGGACTGTCTGTGCAGCCTGCAGTCATTTCCTGTCCTCTGTCTTTTCACAGCTGAAGTCAAAACACATCTGCCAAGCCTATCTGTGCCCCTCCCTTTGGCTCTCTTCCCTTCAGACTCCTCCCTCAGTCAGTCTGCGGCTCCCTCCTACTCATTGTCTCTTAATTCATATCGGCTCTTTCTCCAAAGGAAAGTCCCTGCTGAGCCACCACTAAAAGGGACGGTACAGCACCAGTGGTAAAAGTCACTGTAAAACTTCACTCCACTTCCCTTTATCTGTCTACATTCAATATCCCTTGTTCTATAGGCTACTTCCCTCCCCAGCTCTAATTGGTTATTTGCAAAAATCCTGCTGGTCTGGTTTTTATGATCACCCCTCTGTGTCCTTTGACAGTGATGTAATCGGAAAAACATTGCCTGCAACAATTTCATGATGGCAAAAAAACACCAAAGGAGCTGAAAGTGTGTCATGCTTCTGTGTCTATTCATTTGAGAAGTAGTCATTCATTTTAATGAAATGAGAAGTATAACAACTTGATTTGTCTCTCTTCATGCACATGCACTCACGACACACAAAAAACAAGTCTCAATTCTGCATGTCAGATGTATAATTAAATGCATTAAACAATGATGAAACCAACACATTTTCATCTTTCTCACACAGTACAAAGACAAAAAATGCAAAGAGGAAACCCATGCATACAGTAAATCATGAAAGAGAGCATTCATTCTATTGAAATGTTTCCATAGAGGACATACCATTGTTACAGAGAGACAGTAAGCATCAGCAGAGTACAGAGGAGAAATGATCACATCCTCTTAGTGGTTTTTCTGTTCTATTCCCACAACAGTGACTAAATCACTGTAGAGTGCATTTACAGGAAGTTGTTAATGCAGCCAGGACCAGAACACCATCTACACATATGGAACCCATCATTATCTACTACTGCTGGTACTAACACCATCATTATCAGTTTGCCTTTTTAAGTGCACAATGAATGTGTACAGGGGGTCACATGTTTAAAAGAAATACTGTTATTTGATCGCTGTGCTGATTGTATGCATGTATGTATGCAGTCTACCAGCAGCTCACAGGAAGTGGTCAGCTGTGTGGAGATGGCACATTTCCTGTTCAAACCCACACAGACTGATACACAAGTGACTGCTGGGATGGCTGTAGCATATAAAGGGCAACACCACCATGCATTTCAAAATACATCGTTTTCTGTAAACCCACACACCAGCAGTGTGTTGGCATAGGCTATGTGACTCACATCAACTCTTGGGGATGTACCACTGACTTATTTCCTGGTTTTGATCCACATCAGCTCTTCAGAAATACAGAAATGTTATTTAGCTACCTCCCCTGATCAACACATCCGGCTTCTGTCCTACCTTCACTACTTCTTCTGTGTGGAACATCTGGTATGTGCTACAGGCATTGTTGCATGTCAAATGACATGATGCTGTCAAAGTTACAGACCTGACCTTGAATTTTGGTCATGGTTTGAATAAAATGTGTGGTGGAATCTCGAAGAATTTTGGATTCAATTGAGTTTTTCTTTTCTTACATATTGTCCATGTAATACTTCATATAAAAATGTAATACTTCATATAAAATACTTCATATAAAAATAGAAAGTTTTTGTGATTTCTTTGTCAAGGAGCTGTTGTATGGCTAGACTACTGAATACATAACCTAATAACCTAAAGGGCAAAATGTCAGGTGACTCCTCAGTGGCCTCTTTCCATACAAAGTCTTTCATCCCTCACCGCCCCTTGGTTCTTTGGTATATATACTCAGAGCCAGAGCTCCACTGTGTACATGTTACTGATGATATCAGTATAACCCATATATAAATAAACGGGTCTAACTCACAGAGACAACACTAATGCTGAAAGATGCAGCAGATGTTCCTCCTCACAGTGCCATCACGCCATCATCTACAAAATTAAGAACAGCAGGATTGTCATCAGCAGGCTCGCTTGACTTGACCGAAACCATTCTTATCATACTGTTTTCAGTCTCCTGGCAGTTCTCCACATGCTGGTGTAATGTGCTGTAGTAGTGGTCTTTGGTGCTAAACTTGTAGAGGTGGGAGATCTTCTCCCAGTCCTTGTTGGAGGGGGTGATGATGTCTTCAGGTGGTGTCTGTTTGAAGAAGCTCTTCAGGTTTCTCTCTGCAAGCTCCTTAGCATGTTTAGCAGAGTATGAATCCATCAGGTTGCTCTCCTCCTCAGCATATGCCCTCCAGAACTTGAGCTGCTTGTAGCTGATGGGGGAGGTGCACCGAGCCATACAGGTCAGCAGCAGGTTGGACAACATGATGGAGGCGATGAGCATCCAACCCAGAATCTGTGGTCACCACGAACACATAATGGATTTATAAGGTACTATGTTTTATTTATTATAATCTTTCAGTATTCATTTGCTATGTGAAGCAGTTTGTAACTATTGTTTTGAAAAGTGCTATAGAAATAAAATGATGACTATAGCCACAAGCGATGATCAAGGGGTTCAAGCCAACACAGACCGTGAGAAGTTGAAAGCTTCAACAGCTTAATTAAAAAAATCCACCAAGTTTGGTGTTGTTTGAACTAGGAGTGTGCCTGAATACAAATATGTTATTCGGCAAAGCACATATGCACCTGCTACATGGCGCACATTTCTTAATATGGACATCACTCCGGGAGTTGGGGGTGTTCCCCAGAGATAAAGCTGAGCTACTGACACATGCGAAGTGCTCCCAAGGGACCCTCCATAACCTGTTGTTCCCCTTCTCCTTTCCACAAAGTCAGGTTGTAAAAAATAGGCAATAAATGAAAAGTGCAAAGCAATAATTGCCTTTGAAATTCTTCCCTACATGTTACACAGTGTGCTGTCAAATCTTAAAAAAGTGCTAATTTACAAAATAAAGATGGCACATGTATACCCTAAACTCATACATCCTTGCTTTTATAATTGTGCTTTTTATGGTGTATTATTCTTGTCAGCCCTCCTCCAAGATACTGTACATACTAACTACTAAGATGCTAACTTTTTCCCATCAATTGATAAACATCCCTGATATAGCGTATTCAGTTGTATGTAATGTAATGAAATGAAAATACATGTATATGAAGAAAAGTGTTTCAGGAGAAGAGTGGGAGCACATCGGCACTTACCTGAGATTGAGCTCTCAGGGTGAACAGCACATCCTCTCTGTCAGCCCGCGGGACACTGCTGTCTCTCACGCAGGGGAGCGCGTGTAGCTCTTTCTGACACTGGACCTGAGAGTTCCTGTCTCCACACAGATGCTTATTGTAAGCGCTAATATTGGTGCCAGTCATCACACACTCAAAATAGTTCCCGTTGAGCAGAGCCACAGCGATCCAGCAGGATGGAGCCACCATCGCGGTGGTGCTGATCTGGAAGATGACCATGCCGCAGGTTGTCAAGGACCTCCAGCGGCACAGCTTGGCTCTGCGCTGGCACAGACCCGTCAACAGCTTCCACGTCTTCTTACTCATAATGTAACCCAGCAGCAGCAGAGCCAGCGCGGGCACCAGCAAGAACACCATGCCGTACAGGAAGTTCAGCTCATTGCAGGGACACCTGAACACCACTGAGGAGAAGATCTGCTCCCCTCCAGCTGTCAGTAGGGCGACCAAGCCGAAACCAAGGTTGGACTGCTTGTTGGCAATGTTCAGAACCGTCTTAAACTTATCCATCTCTGATTGATGTGTTACAGAGTGACTGTCACACTTTCACTTCCACCTTTCTTTTCTTTCTTTTTTTTTTTTTTTTTAATTTCAGTCTGTCGTCAGCACTCAGTCCTCTGCCCCCCTCCCTAAACCACCAGCACCCACAGATGTCAGCTGAACTGCTCATCGTGGTTTATTTATGGATCGTGTAAAGTTACACATGCTGCATAACGCACGTTCCGTTAATCAAACAGGAAACACCCTCAGTATGTTTTTGCCTATCTGACCTCGTTGCTGCAAACACACACATAATGTAGACTACAGTTACAATCGTTGAATGAGTTCTTGGATAGACACGATGCCTCTTTCCCAAACAGGCTACACAAATAAAAGATTTATGATAATTATCTTTTAAGGAAATTGTTATATGGAAAAACATGGAAAAGGGTCCATTTAAAAAAAAGGACATTACAGTTTGTTAAACTCCAGTCCAAAAGGGGCGCTGTTGTATTATAACCCACTGGTTGCAAACTGTCACCAAACCGCAAAGAAGAATGTGTTTGGAGCGGAACAGATAGATTTTGACTAGCCAATCTTCTATGTGAAACACTGGAGATTAAGTCCTGTCATTAAAACGTTTTCCCCGCCGGTCAACGGAAATCACGGTTGAGTGGACCTTAATAGCAAATATAGGACTTCTAATTGTCCTTGAAAAGATCCCTACAATGGCAGATAATACAGGTAAGTGTATTAGCTAATGCTAGCTACGTAGCTAGTTAGGGTCAATCTGAGCTAGTTTTAATTTAGCTTCAACTCATTCAAGAGCTGCACTTTAATGCATTCTGTCAAGAAAATAATAAGAATTGTACTTCATAGGCCCATGTTACGTTCAGCTGGTCGTTAAGTTATGCAGTGCTCTGAAGCCTAACTGCCCATGTGAACCTTCACAACGGCTCTCTCTGAGTTACTGTTAGCCTAGCCGAGGTGCGTGCTGTCTTGAGGACACGCTCAGGCAAAACTTCATTCAGACATTTCATGTTGCATAGTTGCCTTGCTTGCTAGCAAAATATAAATGACCGAAATATACCGTAAGACCTCTAGCGTAAATGCCAGTTCCTTTTAGGTAAATTCGGCTCGCATGTGTTTCATCATGCAGAATGCATTTTAGCTACAGTCAATACTCCACTGCCAAGAGTAACGACTAGTGTTAACCCAAAAAGGTGAACCAGTTCTTCCATTGAAAAGTTAGCGTTACTCATACAAATTAGTTTAATGCATTCTGAATTAAAGATAGGTCTCAAAGATTTTGTTAAGGCGATGCTATATCAGAATGATCCTTGTATGCCCATACATAAATATTATGTGCCTGAGGCCATAAAGTGTCCGATTTTTGAATGAGATTCTCCTTGTAAACACAAAACAAATAATGCGCAAGCTGTCATGTAGCTTTAGTCAACAGTCTGTCAACACTGCTCATCACTACTGCATATTTAGCTTTCGCTGGAGACCAATGTTATGTAAGTTTGACTTTTTTTTTTCTCTCCTTTTCATTTCGATCAGAACAAAACGAGACAAAGCATGACAACTCATCGTCCCCTGGAATGACAGACCAAGAGAAAGAAATGGCAGCCAGTGCATATGAAGCATTTTCGGTAAATTATCTCCACTCTTTTCTAATAAACTCAGAAAGCCATTGCAACAAAATTGGCTGATATCTGCAGTAACACCTTTACATGCATAAAAACTGTTGGGCCCAATGTCTACACAGTTGAGCACTAAGCATAGAATTAAGCTTTACTGAGAGACAATCACACCAGTCTCAGTTTAAAAATGTAATGTCTCTTTCATTGAAATGGTGCACATCATGTAAATAAGTTAATTGCTTGCTCTGAATTATGATAAATGCAGTAAAAGTGTTCAATCAGGAGTACATATTTAATTTGTTCTTATGGTGCTTGTAGCTGTTTCTTTGATTATTGGATAGGAGTGGGCGATATGGATAAAATCTTCATGGTATGTGTGATTTCATATGTGATATTAGGTGGGGGGGAGTGCTGATTTGGAAGACACTCAGCAGGCAGACATTTCTCTGTTCTCTGCGTAAGAGTGGCTGAGATTGACACTAAAATGAGAATTGCTGGTCCACCTTAAAAATTAGTCCACCTTAAGTGAGCCTGGTCAGGTTAGGCTAACCCATTGTCACTAACTTCAGGGCTAACCCCTTTCACTTTTCCAGCAGTTGGGGAAACAGACTTTTCTTGTTCTTGAGAAATTGCTGCATTTATTTATCGTTAGTTGCCCTTGCCCGGGCTTGTTGGGCTCCGAGATAACGATATCTTTTGCCTTCTTCTTAAAAGTGGTGAATTTACAGCTCATATCAGCTTAACACAATATAGTCTTTGGTTTTTGTTTGATATCTAGTCTCGGCAAAAATGTTTTTGCACATTTCTGATCCTTCGGTAGCGTAGTTATCACGCATTAGCTCAGAGGGCTAACTTGGCTTGGTTACAATGTAACCCTAAACATCTGCTAATTGCCACATATATAATGTGCAAGTAGTAAATAATTCAAAGTATTTTGCTAATCATGATCCTGGTAAATTCAGCATTCAGTTGAGACGCAAAATAGTTCTTAGTTAAATCATCACTGAAACTACTGCTGTGGTCTTTACATAAATGTGATGGCATTTATGTGCTGAAGTGCATGTTTTCACACTTCGATAATATTGATTGAGAATCGCATATGAGACCAAGATTACATGCTAAATAGTAATAATAGCAAATTGCAATAGTAAAAAACAATTTATTATTTTGGCTGGGGAAAAAAGCAGTCTGGCTGGTAAATTTTTTGTCTAACAGCCACCTTGGCTGGTAAGCCAAAAAGTTAATTTCGGACCCTGTTGACAACATATTGCTAACCTTTTCCTCTACCCCGCTCACATTCACCGTCACTTTTCTGCAGCTCGTTCAACCACACACTCATTACACGCACACATTACGCACTGCCCTATTCCTTAATGGAGCAACGCTACTCTTTTAACATTACCTTTCACGTAGAAGTCCTTTGAAGAATGAGAAGATGGCCTCGCAGTGTGCGAGAGAAAATCATTAGTGGCCCATTGACATGAATGATCTTGTCAAATTTTAGCAGTGTAATAATTTTCAAGTGGCAGTGTGCTGCTGCAAAATTATGATATAGGGGAATGAATATAGGGGAAACACTGGACATGAATATAAATCACAGTCAAGTAAGTTTTTAGGGCTGTAGTCTCCTGGTCGATTAGTTGGTCGATATGTTCTCGTCCGACTAAATTCTCATTGGTCGAATAATCTCCGTGTTACTTTACAAGGAGAAAAGTGCTACATCAACAGCTTTCCAGGATTAATCCATTATTCCCTGCGGCGAGAGGGACAGACTAACAAATTACCTGTGAAACAATGGGGGTGTATGCAAAACACCCCCGTTGTTTTCACAACTTTGAACTCGCCCAAATTAATTGAGACTGCAAGGTCTAACTGTACTCAACGTTTACTGAGCGTTTACTGAACGTACTGAACATTTACTGAATCAGTGTTTCTCCGATAACTATCACAAGAACTCCCGCCAGGCCAAAAAAATATTTTTTATTGCCAAAATTAACGCCAAATATCCATTAATTCGAAAGTCAATAGCGTTTGTTAGTCTCTGTGCAGCACTGTTCCGGTACGTGAGTCAACCTCTGTCTTGTTGCCTGGGAAACTATTGGTAGCGTAAGTCAGTTAAGGAATACGGCATTGCATAGTATGTTTGCGTAGCGAGCGGGAAAGAGGGAGTGGCAGAGAAGTGACGGTGGATGTGAGCGGAGCAGAGGAAAGGGTTAGAAGTAAGTTGTCAGTCTGGCAGTAAATGTACAGTACAGATTACAGTGTGTAAGTTAATAAATGCTTAAAAGTCACGTCTGTTGTTTCCCCAAGTGCTGGAAAAGTGAAGGGGGTTAGCTCCAAAGTTAGCAACCATGGGTTAGCCTAGCCTGAAGACGCAAAACAGAGGAATAGAGAATGGAGAAATGTGTAGCTGCTGAGTTCACTGTGCACTCTCTGAACATCCCTAGTATGTAGATCATCATATCACCCTCTATCGGTTGATTATGATTGCAGTAATAGTAGGTAATTTTTCTGGCCTAATATGAAGAAGAGGTGCTACCTCAATTGTGGAGTATTAATGTGTTTTCTATATTTTTCTTATTATCAACAAATCTCATGTGCAGAGACAAACCAGCAGTGTACTGATCTACTAACAGGAATTATTTGTGTATCAAAGCCTGATTATAGCTTATTCCTCTGTGCCATAGAGCTCAATTGTTGTTGTTAAAAAAAAATATAAAAAACTCATCAATGAGCCACACTATGGCACTGAGGGCTTGGTGTGTTTGATTTGGGTCACTTAGCGTGCTCAGGGTTTTTCCTGCATAGAGAATTTCAAGACGGCTGCCTCCATAAATATATAAACGTAGATACCGCATTTGAGGATTTTATGTGCGTCTGCGTGGTATTAGGGCGGTCAACAGACAGACTAGACTGCTTGGAAAACTGCTGCATTTGGCTGTACAAACAGACGAAACATTCAAAACAGCCATTGCGGGATAACTTTTCACAAGTAAGTGGCAATTTTATTGTATTTTACTGTTATGGAAGTTAGTGAACATTAATTATCGCTTCAGATTTTTGCCTCCAAATTTTAAGGAGTAAGCTTTAGGCATACACTGCTGATTTTTCATTTGCACTATTAGCAAATTTATTAATCTTAAAAAAATGCTTGTTTATATAACTGTACAGACATTTTGACTTTTGTCTCTCATTGGCCTTAAGCTATACTTTTTTTTTCTTTTTTTAGTATAACAGTGGAAACCGCTTGTAGTGATCACATTCGTCCGAGTCAAATTGATCGCTATAAGTGGATGATTATTATAAGCGATTTTTTTTCTTCTTTCTTAATTTCTCATGCAGATTACCATCTAATTGACATTTGTATATTTATTAGATAAATATAAAGTAATGAAATGGGAAGCTTTGCTATCTACTGAATTTTATTGACCGTTTCAAAATACAGAACATCTGTTTCAAACGCTTGTTGTTTCACTGCTGCATCTCGGCTCGTTTTTGACAGTTTGTCATAAGCTTCAAGAAGACTATGTTTTTCATTGAGAGAGAATGACTTTCTTTCTCCCATCATGATTTTCAATGTGCATCCAGCAGCAGCCTCAGGTAGCCAGCCGGCAGGCTGATGGGTTGTGCATTAAGGCTGCAGGGGTGGGGGCCGCGGGCCGCAGCAAGACAGTTGAACCAGAATAAACCTTTGGAGAAAAGTAACCTGTAATGCTGTACAACCCTGCCATGAGGAAAGATAGAAAGGCAGCTACACATTTCTCCGTTTCCTATTTATCTGTTTAGCGTCGGCAGGTCAGGCTAACCCATTGTTGCTAACTTTGGAGCTAACCCCTTCACTTTTCAAGCAGTTGGGGAAACAACAGACATGACTTCTCATAGTCTTGACAAGCTGCAGCATTTATTAACTGACACACTTTAGTCTGTACCGCCAGACTGATAACTTACTGCTAACCTTTTCCTCTGCTCTGCTCGCATTCACCGTCATTTTTCTGCCGCTTGCTCTCTCGCTTAACCACTTGCTCGCTTACGCTCTGCCCTGTTCCTTAAAAGGAGTCACGCTACCTGCAGTTTTCCAGGCAACGACACAGACGTTAACTCACGTTTCAAGACAGCGCTGCTCAGTGGCTCCCAAATGCCATTGATTTGCGAATGAATGGATATTCTGTGTTATTTTTGACATTTAAAAAATTATTTTTTGGCCTGGCGGGGGTTCTCGTTGGCCTGGCGGCCCGCAAGGCCTGTACTATTATAGGGGAAACACTGTCAAGTGTAAATTATTTAGCATTTCAACTTTTCTGAGTTTCTCCAAAAATGTAGATTTCTTTATTATATTGTCAGCACAATTTGTTTTGGTTCTTACCAAAACATTGTTGTGAGTAGGGTTATTTTTTCCTCAATCCTTTTTTCTATATATAATTATAGTCAGAACCACATTTTTACATTAAAATATTTTAACCTAATTGCCCTGTTTCCTATATGGGTAAATAGACTATCATATGGGAAGGGGATAAAAGCCACTAACTTTGTTAAAATTATAAATAAACATTACATATACAGTTAGCTGCATTTATTAGTTTTTAGATGTGACAATTAACAAAGCTGAATTTAGCATCGCTGCAGTTTTCAGTGTAATTTCTTACCTCATATGACAGCAAAATGTGTTCTGTTTACGTGATATCCTCATAGTGAAGTAGGGCAGTTAGGCTGAGGTAATGGTGATAGACGGATGTACAGTATTGCCAATTTTTAATATTTTAATTTGATTTATTTTCAATTTTTAAAGGTCCTTATCCACGACTGGCTTCATCCTTAACAATGACACCTTAACCTCGATGATTCCAGTGCTGCTTCAGTCACAGTGTTATGTCTGCTTCAGACAGGACCATTTAGAGCTCCTGTTCAATTCCATCAGAGCATCAGATAGGAATTGTATTTTGAATACACTATGCTATGTTATTACTAAGAGGAATGAGGGAAAAATGTTTATTAGATGATACGATACAGAACTATAATGTCACTTCATGAGCAAATTACAGGTGGGTGGAATTCAGTTCCAGAGCATTTTCTGCTGTCTCATGGTCCGCTGTGGGGTTTCTCCGGGGAACACTGGCAATATGACGGTCCGGGATGAGACATTCTCCTTGGTCCAGTTCAACATAGGTTCAGTGAATGTGCTCAGTCTTGGATACCATATTACTGGAGCTCAGGAAAGCATTGACTTCACTTTTCACTTTTACATCCTGTCATTAGTTGTCAGAAACTTCCATAAGTTGAGGCTAGGTCTATGCGATATGACGATATACAGTTGCAAGAAAAAGTATGTGAACCCTTTGGGATTACTTGGATTTCTGCATAAATTGGGCATAAAATGTGTTCTGATCTTCATCTAAGTTACAACAATAGACAAACACATTCTTCTTAAACTAATACTGCACAAAAAATTATATGTTTTCATTTTTTTATTGAACGCAACATGTAAACATTCACAGTGCACAGGGTGGAAAAAGTATGTGAACCCCTAGACTAATGACTTCTCCAAGAGCTAATTGGAGCCAGGAGTCAGCCAACCTCAGTCCAATCAATGTGATGAGATTGCAGGTGTTGGTTAAAGCTGCCCTGCCCTATAAAAACATACGCCAGTTTTGAGTTAGCTGTTCTCAAGAAGCATTGCCTGATGTGAACCATGCCTTGCACAAAAGAGCTCTCAGAAGACCTACGATCAAGAATTGTGAACTTACATGAAGCTGGAAAGGGTTACTAAAGTATCTCTAAAAGCCTTGATGTTCATGTGTCTATGGTAAGACAGATTGTCCACAAATGGAGAAAGTTCAGCACTGTTGCTACTCTCACTAGGTGTGGTCATCCTGTAAAGATGACCGCAAGAGCACAGTGCAGAATTATTAATGAGGTGAAAAAGAATTAATTGATTTCATTATTAATACAATAACAACCTCCTCCGCCTGATTTTGGGCCAGGAAAAACCCTGCGTGCTCTGCATGTGGTGCATCAAATCAATAATTAAGTTAATGTACTGCATAGGCAACCATTGTTACTACACTGAGGCATAACAATAACCTTAAAGATATCACATAATCACCATTAACTAACTTTATTGCATTGTTGTACTTTTTTTTTTCTACTTTCACAAGCTGCTATAGGGGGTCCAGGTGTGGCTGCGTCCCCCTGACACTCCACCAGTGGCTTGGGGATTAGTGCCACAAACAGAGTAGAGAAGGTCAGAAAGTTATGAGAGACAGACTAAGACATTGTTGGTTTTGGTCTTTTCCATGGGATTTGTTGACAATGAGAAAAATGTACACTAGACCGATCCTTTAAAACACATTAAAAAAGACATACTGTTGCACTGCCTGACATATTCCGTCACTGCAATCAACATAGTGAATGTACTTGTGTGTGTGAATGTAGTATTATTATTTCAGAATAATCAAAATAAACTTTGGTAGTAATTTTCAGCTATACGTGTTACACCCAAGTGACTCACAGGCCTAACCAGGTACCAACTCACATGAACATGTCTGTGCTATATTCACTGTCCTGTGTTCCTCACAGACGGGGAAGTACGACGACTCTCTGAAACACCTTGAAGCCCTGCAGGAGCTGAACAAAGAGGACTACAAGATTGCCATGAATAAATCTATTGTAGAGTTTTACAAAAGTGGTCAGACTACCACAGGGCATCTGAAGCAGACCCTGATGGCAATGAAGAACCAGGTAACTGCTGAAATGTGGGTCATATTTTCTCATGCCTTTCAGTTCATGTTGCATTAGTTTTCAGTGAAAGCTCAAGACAAATGCAGTATTTTCTGCTTTTACATGATTTCATCAATCATCCTGGCTTTGTTCTTTCAGGTTCACACATCATCAGAGGATGTTGATGGGTTGGATGATGTTGAAAATAGTTTGTTGTACTATAATCAAGCCATCATCCACTATCATATGCGCCAGTACTCTGAAGCCATCTCCATTGGAGAGAAGCTCTACCAGTTTCTGGAACCATTTGGTATGTTGTGGTGCTTTGCATGGGTTTACTAAAGTGTACTGTTGAAATGATTAATTAGATAATCAATTAGTTGATCAACAGATGGTTGAACCACATCATTTCAAATCATCTCAAATGTGGGGTTTTGCTGCTTTTTAAAATATTTTTTTAAATATTGTACCTTTGTTAGTGAATAGCTTAAAGACGACTTGTTATGCTCGTTTCCAGCGCTAGATTTTTATTTCTGGACTCCACTAAAGTAGCTTTACATCCTGCGGGACCCAGCACAAGTCTTGCTGGTGTGGGCGGTTTTAACTTTGCTGCGGATGGGAGCAGGTGGTCAAAAAACAAAACTGCAGGTCCCGAGATTTAGCCAGCACTGCAGGCCTACTCTCACAGAGCTGGGCTGAGTGCTCAGTCAGCGCTCCTCCTGGTGCTCCCTGACACTGCCACCTCCTTCGCACATACACACACACTCATGAGTGTGCACCATCGGCTATTGCAACCTGCTAACTTCACCTGAACAAGCAAAGAACAGAAACATCAAACAATGCGTGCATATTGCGATTCTGCAGGTTATTACTACTTTTGTGCTCATTTAGGAGGTAATGGAGGAGTTGTAAGCTTGCATCAAGTTGCATGACATCATCATTAGGAGCGCTACTCCTGATCAGTGCATTAAAAGACACAGGGAAATGAAACAAAATAAAACAACCTCAGCGTAACAAACAACCACAGCCAACAACACGTTCTAAATTAATAAGTAGGCTAAAATAAATAAATACAATGTAATTTTGCCCTAGAACAGGTGTACTTATTGCACTAGAATAACTAATTATTGCACTAGTGTGAATGTAATTATGCACTAGAATGTAATTTCACTACGTTATTACTGCATCTCTTTATTAATACTACACAGTTAAATAATGTGTCTCCCCTGTGGGATGGGAGAAGACACAAAATCAGTGCAACTCTATTGTGCGGGCATGAATGGTTAGAATGTTTGCGGGTGCAGGCGGGAGTGGACACACAAGTTGTGGGAGCAGATGGTAATGGTCAGAAATCCAGCAGGAGCGGGCGGGAGCAAGATTAACAGCTTTACCAGGTGCACGTGTGCCACTTTCTGACTCTGACACGGCCGCTGGAGCTGATCGCGGCCACTCTAGTCAATGCTTGTGATCCCACTGGGCCTGCCGCTGCACGTTTCGGAAGCACCTCAGAAGCAGAAAACTAAAGAACTTAATAAATTTAACATCATGACGGTCTTGAGATGTCACCTACCAAATTTGAAGTCGTTGGGATTAAATCTTGGAGTTTGTTAAAATACAACACCTGTCAATAGCTTCACTTTTCGAAAAAAAAATGTAGTCGATTCAAAATGGCTGACTTAGGGTATGGATCCAAGAGGCCTTTTTTAAGTCTGCAGATGATCTGCCTCTCAAAATTTGTATGTATATGTCAAATTTAAAGGTGGGGGCTTTGACTTTTTTAGGAAATTTTCTAGGGGGCGTCCTCGAGTCATTTTGCCACACCCATACCCAAGACCCATATCAGAAATCAAGTTACACCACTTTTGATGCATGTGCAAAGTTTTGTGAGTTTTCAAGCACCCCTAGTACCTCAAAATTGCTAAGAGTAATTAGGGGGCACTATAGAGCCGATGTACCACGCCCAAGCCCAACTGTGATACTAATCACAATACTTACTAGTTTGAACATAGGTACAAAGTTTCATAAGTTTTTGCAAATCCTAAAATCCTCAAACGTGTTCATAAAATGAAAATTGACGCACAAAATCCAAAATGGCTGACTTCTGGTTGGGTGAAAAAATTTGAAAAAATTTGTATTTTGTCAATAATGATGAGAGCAATTAACCCACCGAATTTCATGCATCTAAAGAAACTTTCAAAGAAACTTTGTTCCATAATGGCCTTGCGTTTGGGGGCACTATGGAGCCCGCTGGCCATGCCCGAGCCCAATCGCTACAGATCTTTGCACTTTCCGCCAGTTCTGACGTGTTTGCCAGTTTTCATGAGTTTTCAAGCATTCTAAACCCCTCAAAAATGCAATGGCATACTAGAATAATAATAACAGTAATAATAATAATCCCTGAAGAATTTTGCAGTTTTCGCCAGTTCTGATGTGTGTGCCACTTTTCGAGCATCCTAAGCCCCTCAAAAATGCAATGGTGTACTATAATAATAATAATAATAATAATAATAATATTCCCTTCTAAAACAATAGGTTTCTCACACTTTCAGTGCCAGGGACCATTGGGCCCTTGACACTTTCGTGCTCGGGCCCTAATGACCAAATTAATGAAAGCTGAGCAAGTTAACAAAATCGGGCAGTTTAGTTACCCTGCTACTGCAGTAATTATGGTAGCCTAAGGTGCCTTTTCAGCTTTGACTGGGCTGCTGTAATTACTGTAGTAGGAGTGCAACTGACTGACTGAGACTTGGACTTGTTTGCCTGGAGACTTGGCTTAGTCGGACTGTACTGTTGTAAAAACTTGACTTGTGGCTTGAAGGCAAAGAGTTGATTTGACTTGTTAATTATTGAATATTTATTGAAAATAGAGCTGCAACAATTAGTCGATTAATCGATTAGTTGATTGGCATAAAATTACTTAGCAACTATTTAGATAATTGAATGGATGTTTTAATCATTTTTTAAAGATCATTTGCTGGTTGCAACTTTGTAGGTGTGAGGATATGAAGCTTTACTGTGTCATAAATGATAGTAAATTGAATATCTTTGGATTTTGGACTGTTGATTAGACTAAGCAAAGACATTTGAAGATTTCACCTCGGACTCTTCATCGCTGTCGCAATAACTGCAATATTGCAATACCGCGCTATAGACAAGCCAACCGCAGTGGATGTCAAACAACCGCCACAAATGCGCTAGGCTAGGCCCTTCTTGTTTTACACTTCAATGCGTGTGTAAGTTATTGAAAGTTTGGCGGCTCCCCGGGTCCGGCAGCTCCGGGGGATCCCGCCTGCCGCACACAGCATCTTCTGCACTGAACCAGGCTTGGGGTGAGCTGACAGGGGGTTGGTGCTAATGCTCGGTAGTTAAAAACACATCTGTATGGATATTTTGTCTAGGTTATATGTTGGGATTGGTGCACAGCAAAACGTGTTGCTGTGTGTAAAGTGTAAAATTATAAACTGAAAGTGTTTGCTCAGTGACCGTCCACAGCAGCTGCAGAGTTGCAGCATAGAGTCCTGCTCTCTGTTGTAAGCATACTCAGTTGTTAGCGAGCAGCTGCTCTCATGTCTCCACGGGTCTTGGTCCTTGTTTTCGGCAGAAACTCTCCCACTTTCTGCCTGCTTAGCCTGCTCAGCCTGCCCTTGGATGGTAGGCGGGTTGTTACTGTAGCTTCAGCCTCACCCTCACACACATGCTCGCTCTCTTGACCACAAAGTCGCAGTGTCCTGAGCTGTTTCTTACGCTATTTGTATAATACGTTTTAATTTAGAAAACATCTGAAAATACATTTTTAAAAATAATCCCTGATGCTTAGGCCTGGAGGGGCTCAGTTGCAAAGTTGCAATGCGCTGGCGGAAAGCCTGCAGGCACGTCCAGCTAGACTCAATTCATAAATCCCAGGTTTAAGGAGACTCTGCTCTCCCTGGACCATAGGGTGGTCTATGCAATATTAGCAATGCACGGTGTTTAGTCACTCTGAATCATTGCAGGGGAAATTCCTTTACCGCAACAGCCCTATTCTTACTGTTGTTACGCTGACGACACCCAGTTATACCTCCCACTGAAACCATGTGATCCATGCAGTGTTAACTCCCTCCTAAATTGCATTAAGGATGTAAAATCCTGCATGGCAAAAAGCTTCCTTTAGCTAAACCAGAATAAAACTGAGGTCCTAATCTTCAGCCCTGTGGACAACTCTGCAACCACATTCAGTGCCCTTGGGCCTCTGTCATTGAATCTGAGGTCCCACGCAAGAAATCTTGGTATTATTTTTGATTCTGATTGAAAATTTGACAAACAAATCAACTAATTTTAACAAATTGTACTGGCTTCTTCCATCTTAGATCACTTGCAAAGTTAAAATCATTCCTGTCCATTAAAGATTCAGAGACTATAGTTCACACTTTTATTTCCTCTCGCCTCAACTACTGCAGTTCTCTCTATGTAGGAATCAGTCAGTCAGCCCTATCTCGCCTGCAGGTGGTTTAAAGTGCAGCAGCAAGACTCCTCACTGGTACCAAGAAGAGAGACCATAGCGCCCCTGTAATGGCCTCTCTTCACTCATTACCAGTAAAGTGCAGAATTGATTTTATAATTCTTTTATTTGTTTTTAATGCACTGTATGGACTGGATCTCTGAACTGCTCATCCCCTATTCCATCTCCAGACCCCTCAGATTTGCACGCACCCAGTTAAAAACTAAAGGTGATCGAGCATTCTCAGTTTCTGGCCCTAAATTGTGGTATAGTTTGCCACTGACAATTAGATCTTCCCCCTCAATTGATATCTTTAAAACCTGTCTGAGGACCGATTTCTTCTCTTGAGCCTCTTAATTATCTTCATGAAGTCATGCCTGACCACACTCTGGCTTTTATTTGTTGTTTGTGCAATGCTGTTTGTGTTGTAATTTGAACTAATTTTCTGTCTTATGTGTGACTGTGTTTTTGTTTGATTGTAACCATAAATCAAATTACCCCATAATTTGAATCTCTCTGTAAAGCACTTTGGTCAACGTCTGTTGTTTTTAAATGTGTTCTATAAAAAAATTGACTTGACTTGACTTAATGTGTAATGTAAAAGGACTTATGGGAGATGTGGTCATAGCACAGACGAGAGATCCAGGCTGTCAGTTGTGTTATTCTGTCTCTCCACAGGACAAGACAGTTCCACAATATTCCAGTTAATCTAACAGTCATGGATATTTCAAAAGTTGATTTGATTTGCAGCCACAGTTTGGCGTGGAGTCATTTTGTTATTTGTCCTAGAAGAGAAGTTTGCTCAAGCTGTGTGTTTCCTGCTGGTGGATCTCTACCTGCTCACCTTCCAGCCAGAGAAGGCTCTCCATCTGCTGGCTGTGCTGGACAAACTCTCTGTGCAAGGAAGCAACAAGAACGGCAAAGGAGAGGTACCCCACTTCAAACACAGTAGTCATTAAAAAAAAAAAAGGTTTTACACAACCTGCTCTCATTTTCATAGTTCTGTATGTTATTCCTGTCTGTTTTTCACATTTTACCCAAAACAGTTATTGCTGAGATCTGTGGATGCAGCAAGTCCTACTGGACTCCATTTTAGCAGTCATAGGATCACTTAGGATGTTAAGACTTCCTAGTTTATCCCAGATATCAGACAAAACCTACCTGAACCCATAATACATAAATGAATTTAAAATAAAGAATGAGGAGAGAATACATTTAAAAAAAAGACCTGACCTTAACGGATCCAAAGACAGTCAGATCCTGTGTGAAATAGACCAGGGTATATATACTCAGCAAGCTCTTTATGAGGAACATCTGTGCAATCCAATACAACAGCTCTGCCATAAATTTAAATACAGCGCTTATAGATTTTCTGTTTTTGTTGACATCGTCAGAAAGGTGATTCTACTTTATTTTTATTATTGAGGTTGTAGTGGGTGCTGGTGGTGAACTGGAGCACATTATATGGAAAAGTATTCCTAATATTTTGTCCACCCTATTAACATACATGAGTTGTGCAAAATATCGGTTAGTTTAGAGTGATGGGATGATACTTTCACTTCCAAAAAAGATTTATGATATGATTGGACAGGAATGACGGCCAAAACTATGACATTTAGACTGGAGGTTGATCAAAGGGTTGGCTCACCCCAAACCGTCATGTTTTAGCCATGCAGATGGGCTGGGTGATATGACCAGTATATCATATCCTGATATAGGTAATTTCATACCCTGATAACGATACCTATCCCGATATAGCACATTCCAATTCAATGAATAAATAGTTGCTTTTATCTGTAGATGCCTTCTTCCAACTTCAAAAGCAGTTCATTGGCCACATGATTTTATTTAACTGCATGTCTGCCACCACCCGCACATCATCTCCATTCAGCCCACTAATGTGTCGTTATCTGCTGCGGCAAAAAGCGTCATCAAGTCCTCCAGCAAGAATCTATGGAACAAGGGCACTTATTTCCTATCTACTCATTATTCTATGGGGCACAAGTATTTAAACCCAGCAAGACTTGTCTAAGTAGGCTAATTGCATATTAGACACACAGAATTGTAGGCTATACTATGTCATACACGCTACAGTGACCTCCATTACCAGCAGTTCAGCTTTTACCTTTTTTTCACAAATGCAAAGGGAGGTTTTCCCTGCCTATATAGCTCAAAGGAGGGCTGCCTTTGTTGAAAATTCCGGCATGTGATGTTGATGGTACTAAACTTCCAAGGCAGTGCAACACCTGGACAGTCCACAGCACACACGCCAGTGTTATCTTGTAGTTCATCTTCAAAAAATGAAGCAGTTGCAAGCATGTTCTGATTTAATGACTAAATAATTACCTTTGCGAGACGAATACAAAGTATATTATGAACTTTCTATGCAGTCACTCAGAGACTTGTGCAGAGCAGAGCAGAGCAGAGCAGTGAATTCCAGCAGTAACAAATGAGACCAGCTAGCCAATATACACTGCAGCATTAAACAACTTAAATATTGCATATTGTCCCAGGCCTACAAAGTCAACACTGTCATTCGTCACAACCTTTCATCTTTTTGTTCCATCTTGGTATAAAATTTAAATCTCTGTGGACACTTTTGTCTGTCAAATCATGATTTTTTTTCACTTAAACGCACAACCCTCTAAAGGTGCGCACACAAACTGTGTACACCATACTATGCATGTTCTCCGAACTTTGCCACCTTTGTCTCAAAAAAAAATCCAGGGAAAACCCTGCAAATACTATCATATACTACATACTCCGGTGAAATGTCAGGAAGGTATGAAAAAATAGATACCGCCCAAGCCTACTGGATAATCCATAGACCTTCCTGTCAACAGGGACTGCTTTTTTAAATTCTTCTCCATGAGGTAATAGTTTTATTCCATTATCTAACCAAAGTTATTATATATCTGAGCTCTGACACCTGAATAGCTACGGCTGGGAAGAATTTGATTTAGTCATCATGCAGTTTTGTCTGAGATCACTGAAGATGTTTTCTATCAACAAATGAATCATATCATGCAGATTTAAAAGCATACAGTTTACTGTTTATTGAGTGCTGTGTTTGATTCCAGAGCAACAGCTCAAACAAAGATGGAGCAAACCAGCGGGCAGAGTTCACAGCGATGATTGAGGCAGCTAAATCAAAGATGCACCAGGTAAGAGCTCTGTTCATGGATATGAACATCCACTGCCTGGCTGTTTCAGGCTCTAACCATGACTGTTGTTTCCTGTACAGTACAAAGTGAGAGCCTACATCCAGATGAAGTCCTCCAAAGCCTGTAAAAGGGAGATCAAGTCGGTGATGAACACAGCAGGAAATGTGAGTCTCATTATTTGGTGCTGAAAGGCAGGGAACAGAATATATAGGATATGCATGTGAGGACTGGCACACAGTCAGCATATATGACATATGGAACAAACATTTAAAAGAGTGCTGTCATGATGAGGAAGTCCTGGGTTATTGAGAACACAGATTAAAAAAAAAATTCAGGAACAACTTTTACAAGACTGCCAAAGAATAAACAGAAGAGTAGCAGGGTGAACTTTCAAAAGCTTTGTTATGCTTGACGCAGCCTTTCAGGTGTGAGGGTGTGGATGCCAAACGTGCTCCTTGTAACAAGGCAAGCGCAGTGGCACACAACAAGGCCATTATTTCTGGACACCAATGTAGCTGCCTCACCCATTGCAACTATGCTGATTTTCTGCCAGGTTGTGTGGTGCAGACCTCTACAATGTGTGTCCAATGAGTTTCTGGTATTGACAAGAGGCAATGGTAATTTCACTGTGGTGGAGAATGAATTGCATTTTATGCATCTCTGAATTCCCAGAGTTCTGTAATTCTGCTCTCCAATACCAACAGGACTTGAATAAAAAACCCCAAATGTCACGTGCCCTATTGTATCTGAAGGAATATTATTGTAATAATATCGCTCTTTAGTAGTAGTATTATTATTATTATTATTATATTTATTATTTCGCCATTTTTTGGCATCTTAACTACTCCTATATGATTTGTCGCATCAACATGGTTTCGATGTCAAAATATACCTCTCCATAAGGAGATGTATGCTATTACTTTTCTTATTTCTAGCATATTCCAGTGATTTTATGTAACTTTTTAAAAAGATTAAAATTTATAATGGAAAGTCTATGGGAGCGATGTTTGAAAATGTATGGTAAATGTATTGCTGCATCATGTTGCTCCTCAATAACAGCACTTTAAATGCGGCACGCCCAGACGTGCACGAAGGTGCGAGGGCCCGATCATCACTGCTTGTAACTTTAATTATTATTCCTCCCTGTTATTTTCCCAAAAGAATCGCATTTTTGAGGGGCCAAACGTGCTCAAAAAGTTACGCAACTTTGTAGACGCATCAGAAGTCGTGAAAAATTTAATATTTTATGGGTCTTGGGCGTAAATGTGGCCAAATGGCTCCATAATGCCCCCTACAAAATTTGGCAAAGATGACCGAAATTTGGTACGCACATATATCATGTCCACAAGCACAAAAAAGCCTTTTTAAGGCATACTCTAAATCCGACAGGAAGTCAGCCATTTTGAATGTACTTTGCAATTTTTCTCAGTTTTTGCAATTTGCAGACATTCTTTTTTAACGAACTCCTCCTAGAGATTTGACCTGACCTACTTCAAATTTGGTTGGTTTCATCTTTGCAATGAAAAGTCAATCAATTTTTATTTTTATAGCGCCAAATCACAACAAAAGTCATCTCAGGACACTTTTCACAGAGAAAAGTCATCAAAATCTCGACCTTTCACGGAACACCCTTGGCGTGGTGTGCTAGTAAATTTCATGTTTCGCCATCAAACATGAAGTTGCACCACCTACTGACAACAGGAAGTCAGCTATATGACAAACGTCTTCCGATGTACATGGAATTACATGGTGTGATCTATACATGATATACAGCAATATGATATATAATTAGTTGGTGTTCTCTAGCGCCAAATAGTGGACACAGGAAGTGATATTTAACTCCTATGTGCAATGTCCAATCTTCATGAAAATGCATATGCATTTCAGGCGACCTCCATGACCCACTTGGTTGCACAGCCTACTTGCAACAGGAAGTCAGCCTTATGTGACAAACATCATCTGATTTACATGGTGTGGTCTACACATGATATACAGCAACATGACGTATAATTAGTGGGTGTGATCTAGCACTGCATAGTGGACACAGGAAGTGATAGATATCTCCTACATGCAATGTTCAATATTCATGACAATAATTATCCATGTAAGTTGTCCTCTGGTTAATGTATTTCTTTATTGTGTTGACCCCCAATAACAGAACTTAGACTGCGGTGCACCCTGACGTGCATGAAGGTGTACGATCATCGCTGCTTGCAGCTTTGATATTATATTATTAAATTATAATTATATTATTTAATATTTATGTTCAGATCCTAGTTGGCAGCTTTGTAGGATTAAGTGCTGCTCTTCATTTTATGCTCTACCTCACGCAAACTATTGGCTCCTGCGCGTTTGGTCAGAAACTGCCATAAGCCAAGTATGTGTGGTGTGCAAGCTGTTGTGCACCTCACAGTTTTTGTAACTAGGCTTTCATCTCTTGTGCTGCACATTCAGTCATAATCCAAGAGAGAGATGCAATGAAGAAATTTACTCAAAAAAAAAAAAGCTGATATTTTTTGTATTACTGTTACAACATGTGAAAGTGCACACCCTCTCCTGCTCATCTCCCTGACCTGTTTTCTGTCCCCTCCATCAGTCTGCATCCTCACTCTTCCTTAAGAGTAACTTTGAGTACCTGAGAGGAAACTACCGGAAAGCAGTGAAGCTGCTGAACAGCTCCAACATCGCAGAGCATCCTGGACCCATCAAGACAGGTGACAACTTCTATACCTCTCATGATTGACTGCTTCCTTTGATAAGCCTGGTGTTAAAAGGCCATACAGCTAGTTCTGGTTTGACCTGTCCTGGTTCAGGCTGTTTTTGTGTCATTATTGGATCAATGCTGCTTCATGAGGTTCCTAGCTGATGGATTGTCCTGTCTCATTCAGGTGAATGTGTTCGATGTATGTTCTGGAACAATCTGGGCTGCATTCACTTTGCAATGGGGAAACATAACCTAGGCATTTTCTACTTCAAGAAGGCACTGCAAGAGAACGACCACACCTGTGCACAGCTGGGAGATGGCAGCAACGGGCAATGTGAGTCACAGCGCTTTCTCCTGGCTGAATCTGTTAAGCTTTCAAGTGACACTCCATCCAGTTGGCCTCCTGTAGGCTTGAGAGTTAGATGTAAAAAGTCTGTAGCTAGCTCCTTCATAGAGAACAGCCGCTCTATTCATCTTGGATGAACAGTGGTTACAGTGGATTGCAGCTTTAACAAGCTTTACAAAACCTCTCAACACACCACTGCAGCGTAATCATCATGATTCCCTGCTCAAAATCTTCAAAACAGTTTTTCTATTTCCAGAATTTTCATCAAAATATGGCTCAATGAAATGATATGGTATATTTTTCATGGTCACCACTGAAAACAAAGTATTTTGTACAGCAATTTTTAAATGGTCAGTTCACCCCCCAAAAAAACAACAAACATTAATTTTCACACTTCTCTCCAGTGGTATTGCTCCATGCTGATAGTTTTGCTTGTATTTGTCCAGGTTGAGATATGTGTCTGAGATTTCTGCCCCCACACCAATAAAATGGAGGAGAATGGAATTTAGTTAGTGACATTGTATTCACGTGGAGAGAATTAGCTTTTACCGTGGCACAAGAATATAAATGCACTTATTCCTTTTTGGTGTTGTTTTAATCCACATATTGTTTTCATTTCTTCATTTAACTTTTTCAAAGTTCCAATCATTCAAACAAGTGCAAGCTAATTCTATATTACTGTGTTAAGTGTTCACTTCAGTTTCGGCTTAGAAATCGAGGAAAGATTGTCTGTGTGTCTGTCCCCAAATAGTAACAAGTCCCTTTCTCCTTCTGTTGCTTTTATTCTCCAGCTAAGAAGTTCACAGGTATCCCCATGTGTGCTCTACTAGCCAACAAGCGCTATGAGCTGCTTTATAACTGTGGCATTCAGCTGCTGCACATCGGCAGGCCTCTGGCAGCATTCGAGTGTCTGATGGAGGCGGTGCAGGTCTACCACTCCAACCCTCGACTGTGGCTGCGACTGGCAGAGTGCTGCATCTCCGCTAACAAGGGGGTATGACTTAAATCACATCAACATTTACAGTTTAACTGTAATTCATTGTTTGTTGAGCATTTTTAGCTTTCCGATTGGAATCTACTGGATTTTTTATGGTTATTTTAAAGATTATTTGTAGGCATATTTGATTTGACCTGTTATGCTTTGTTTGTACTGGTTATTTTGGAGCCTGGGAAGGACCATGGAGGGGAAAAAACTCATTTGTGCTTGTGATTTAACAGAAATCACCCTCATGCCATTTTCTCGTCCGGCGTACACCCTCGCTGTGGATCACTTGGATTTAATAAGGTTTATTTTGATTTTGGACTAAGATATGTGGATATACTTCAAGCATAACACTGTGTTATCTCTGAGATCCCTTATAAAATTCTATCGAATATGGGATAACAGACATCTTCGCCATAAACACTATCTTCTGCAGATGTCATCCAGTTCATAAAAACTCAGCTTCAGTATTCTTGGGTGCCTCATGGGTATAGGTGGATGCACAATAAGTGCAAAGAACATGGCCTTCTTGTGAGAAAGGAGGACGTACAACTAATCCTGTGGCTGCTTTGGATCCAGCTTGGATCAAGGGAAATGTGTTCTTTGTCGCTTTCTTCAAACTTCCAGCTGACTGAATGCATTTGTTGCCCTATACAAGAAGGGAACAGGCAAAATAATTCAATCAAGAGCACAAATGATTAAATCGAGAGTAAAAATTAGCCTTTTTTTCTCATTGGTCCTTCCTGGGTTCTGTAGGTTATTATGAAAATCTAAAAACAGGGGGTTCAGAATCAAGGTTATGTCACCTCAAGCAGGGTAATATCTAATTATGTTCCTACTTCAGTTATTATTCACAGACATTAAATAATCTAGAAAGCAGAGTGGTTCTTCCTCATGATATGAGTGGTCCAGTTTTGAATGGCATACAGGGGAACAGAAATCCACATGAGGTGCTGTCATTGTGTTTGTTTCCAGGGTTCGGAGCAGGAGAGCAAAGGTTTACCTTGTAAAAAAGGTATAGTTCAGTCTATTGTCGGGCAGGGCTACCACCGCAAGATCGTCCTGGCATCACAGTCTACCCAGAACACTATCTACAGGTCAGTGTCCACTCACACTAGTCCATGGGTGCAAGAGCTCCGTCAACAGACGGATCTCCGTCAAAAGTGAATTATTTGTCCTGACAGAGTCTGTTTATTTCTACTGCTAACGCAAAAAAAGATTTTACTCTGCCACTGCATTTCCACCTTTTGCTTTGTATATGATTAAATGGCTAAAGAAAGAGACGTTTGTTGTTCCACACATTAACACTTGTTCCAGCTTCCCAAGGTTGTATATGCATCAATTTATATGTCTATTTTCTCCAGAATAATCAAAGGTACGGCAATTTTATTGAATGTGCACTTAGATCTCTGTAGGGATAGGTACCAAAAATGTTATTAAATGGGCCCCAGGGCTAAATAATTAAAGACTGTGGTATTTATAAGCTCAGACGTCACAGATTCTTTTATCTTTTATTCTTTTAAACATTTTGGTGTAATTTATTATCACGCTGCAACCTCTCCTCTGCTCTCTGTGTCGGGGCTGAGCTCCTCCATACACACACACACACACACAGCAAAGTCAGCAAACAACAGAGCACAGGTAAAGTGAACATAACTCAAAGATGACTTGAGTTGACGACACCTACGCTTGTTACTATCACTGCAATAAAACCTTAAGGAGTAAAAGGGCCAGCACTTTATCAATACACCTGTTCAGCAAGCAGAAACATGTAGAAAAGTGATATTTCAGTCTGCTCTGTCCGCAGTCATCTCATCTCACTACGTTTTACACAACCACAGCGTGCTAGCTCAGCTAATAGCAAATTGTTAGGAACAAGCTGAAACAAAAGCTGTCTTAGCTTAGCTGCTGGCTGACGCAAAGCAGCCCCCTCCTCTGTCTACCAGTGCTACAAGCAGGCAGTGAATCACATCAGCAGCAGAGAGACGAGGACAAAGGACAGGATCAATGACTGATAGTGACTGATGTCTGTGTTCTTCATTCTTTATAAACTTCACTCAGTATTTTGATCATGAATATTATTTATGTTATTGACATTTTAGGTTTGTTTCCAGTAAGATATTATTGAGTTTCTATAGTTACCTTGCTGTTTATAGTATAGGTTACTGTTGCCACTCTAGAAACAACGTTTAGTTATATTTAAAATATAAATAAATTCTAATCCTGTTCTGAATTTGTTCTTTTTTAAAATAATATATTTTTTAAAAAGCAATTATTTAGTAATGAAAAAGAACTGATAAGAGTATAAATCAAGAACCGAGCCAATAAAGAGTATTGATAAGAGTAGTGATTGTCAGTGTGCAGTCATATATGTAAATATGAAAGTGACAAGAATTTGAACTTTTTTCTTTTACTGATGTAGATTCCGGTTGCCTTTAAAGGTTATAAAAATAATAGGTACAGATATTTGTGTTATTTTTATTCTAAAATATAGTTAGATAGTTGAAATAAGTAGGCCTACAAGTTTTTAGTCCAGTAAGGAGAGAAATAGGACTAAATTGGTGCCTGTGCCAGGGATAAAATCATGGCCAGAATTCAGCAAATTGCACCATTTATTTAAAAAAAAAAAAAAAAAAAAATCAAGAATAAAAAAAAAAATGATTAAAAAAATCATTTTTAGGTGACTCTAAGTACTGGACACCATCAAAAACAGAACGTTCAGTCAAAAAGATTTTTCTCACCTGCACCCATGCTAGGCCATCCTCCATCACCCCACAGGATAAGATACTTGATGTAGACATTTGTTCATACTGTTAAATTGATGTCTTGGTTTTCTTCTTGAATTTTCCATTAAAGGGCCATGCTAGTGCTTTTGAATATTTTATCTTGTTTACTACAAATGTCATGTACTTTACATCACAGCTACCTATTTTGCAAACCATACAGATTTTCAAAATGTATTTCCCTACCTTTCCATTGGTTTCTATTATTTTCTATATGATACAAAAATCTTATTGGCAGACTCATAAAAATGTCTGGCATTGTGTAATTAATGCCCTTTGTCCATGTTATATTTTCATTATGTGTTAATGCAGTTTAAGTGCAGATTTATTTTATTACTTCATGGTGATAATTTATTTATTTAATTGATTTAACCCTGACAAACCAGAATGCAGACTTGATGTTCACTGTCTGCTAAAAGCTTTTTATGTCATACAGAAATGAGTGGAAACCAATGGTTTTCTGGAATGTTAGGAAACATACTGTGCATCCATATATCTAAAACTGCATCAAATGCATTTAAAGTGAAAAAAGTGCAAAAATATAAGGTATACAGGATTTGTTGTCAAGGAGCTAAATTTGTAAGAAAAACATGTATCATTCTGTTAGTTTCTTCACATTTAGAAAAATATTGTCCATACTATATGACAATATTGTTGTTAGTGTTGTTTCTGCTGTTAAATATTCAGAGCTAAGCTGACTCTATGTCTGCACCATTCCATCAATGCTTGATAAATGTCTACATTTCCCCAGCCTTCATTCTGACATATTGAGTATCTTTTGTAATGTAATCTCCACTAGAATTTCAAATAAAGCTCTGTTGGTTTGAACATGAGTTTGTAAAGATGGAGACATTGGCAGGTATTTTAGACATTACTGTGTAATTAGCCTAAGTATTACATCGGATAACACTGACAGATTGATGTCTTATATGTAATAATCATGCTTATAATTGCCTGATATAATTAGAATTGGGCCCAGTGACTGCACTGAATGTGTGCGTATGTGTTTGTACAGTGAGGGCCAGTCAGCAGCCATCCCAGTAGCCAGTATGGAGTTTGCAGCCATCTGCCTGAGGAACGCTCTGCTGCTGCTGCCTGAACACCAGCAGCAGGACATGAAGACAGAAAACGGCTCCAAGTGCTCCAGTCAGTCAGGAAGCACTGAGAGCGGCAGTGAGAACAGTGACGCCTGCAGGTCAGACGCACACACACACCCCTCACACACACCTGTTAGCTATCAGAACACCTCTGAACTCTAAATCTCTTCACTGTCAGATGACATCTAGACTTCAGTAAGCGATGTTTGGAGGTGTGATGTCAACTTTTACCCTTATGTCACTTACATACATCTTGGATCGGAACTACTGCAAAACCAAGCATGTCATGGTGGTCCGTGCATGAAGTATAATTCATTTGCAGTTGTTCACATTGTATAATGAAAATTCCATTTTTGGGGGTATTCCCTAAGTTCATTGTCCTAAGACGTGCAATGCCATTCAGTGCGCCAGAGCCACCTCTTGTTCCATTATCCAACTGCACAATGAAAATTGAAAGTCGAGAGCCGAAAACAGCTTGCCTTCAAAGTAAAAGTTGCGAGTTTTGAAGCGTGTTGGCTGCAGCAGTCAATTTAAAGAGAGCTAAACTAAATAAACAAATAGTATAAATAATGAAAATAATTCATAACTTCTTTTACACACTTTGGAGATGAAACTATGTAAAATGAAGCAGAGGCGGTGAAACTGGCCCTGGGGACTTGTTGCATGCTGGCAAGATGTACTAGCACTCAGGCCGTAAGGGACATGGAGGTATGTGAAGTAAAAGTTAAGTGAACAGATTCACACTGAATTTACCATCTCACTAAGACATCTGTTTTAAACTTAACAAAACATTTGCTTTTGTTACAGAATTTCTAGAGGACCAGAGTAGAGAGCTTGTGAGACAGCAGGGAAGACAGCTGTGGATGGAGTGTTGCTTTTGCTGTGGCTTCTCATGTCTGCTTTCTGAGTCCCTAACTGCACCTACCAAGATTGGCTTTGCACTGAAAAGCAAACTGTGTTTCACTGTGAAAGGACTAAAACACACATGGTGCTGGGTCATTACAGTTATTGAAAAATTTATAATAAATTATTTTTTGTTATTACTTAGTGATTGAATACACAGCCTGGCCTAATTCTTCTGTAAAAAAAAAAAGAAAAGAAAAAGAATGCAGTGATCCAGAGAGACACCACACAGTTTAATGCTGATGTCATAACAGCCAAACCTGCAACTTTTACTGTGAAGGCAAGCTGTCTCTCTTTCCGGCTCTCGAAACTTCCCGTTTCAGTTTTCATTGTACAAGTTGGGTAATGGAACAAGTGGCCAGCCAAGGGTCCAAGGGTCCATGGGTCCATGAATAAATGACTAGATGATAAATGATGATAAAAGATTTCTAGTGAAACACTAAATTATTTGAGTCAGTGTTTTAACTTGGTGACATATCGTGATGTCTGTATTTCACACCACCACTCTTCATTTGAGATGAAGCCATCTGATCAGCCACTAAGGGCAGAGATCACTGTGTTATTGTGTGTATTGTCACTATGTTGACTTTTTGGTCGACTTATGATCCAGCTCAGAATGTGGACTGGTTCACACATGTGTTCTGATGAATGTTGTCTGTGTTTTGCAGTGGGAAAGGTCAGGAGGCAGATAAGTTCTTGTCTGCAGCTCCATCGTCTCCTCTCAGAAAACAGGAGGTAGAAAACCTCAGGTAATAAGACGTTACATGTCCTTCTCTTCTCATTTTCTACCAGTCATTACTCAGAAACTTCAAATATCCCGCAGAAATCAGAGAGCTGTACAGTTGATCAGTAATGCCGTTTATGGATATGTAGGTGCTCCATCCTGGCCTGTAGCGCCTATGTGGCGTTAGCACTGGGAGACAACCTGATGGCTCTAAACCATGCTGAGAAACTGCTCCATCAAACCAAGGTTTCAGGATCCCTGAAGTAAGTGCTGGGTATTTTCCTCAGATCATAGAAGGTCTACATGCTTTTTTTTTTTTCTGCAACCACACATGACCGTTTCAAGTCATGTTCAAACTCTTTCAAAGAATTGATTCACCAGTGTTTCTGTCTACTTTGAATCACTGAACCATCCTCCTCTCTCTGCTGCATGTTCAGGTTCCTGGGTCACCTCTATGCTGCTGAAGCCCTCATCTCATTGGACAGGATCTCTGACGCTATTGCTCACCTCAACCCGGAGAATGTCAGTGACGTGTCAATGGGGGTGCTGACCAGCGAACAAGACCAAGGTCTGCTGATTTCACACATTATTGAACAAAACAAGGAAAAAACATGTCAATACACTGAGTCCTCCTAGTCCTCTTTCCTCTGTCTCAGTTTAATAGTAATGCTTGGTTTGTTTTTGTCAACAGGGTCTGACAAAGGAGATGAGCCTGTTGAGTCCTGTAAGTTGACTTTGTTTAAACCCAAATGCATAATTTTTACCCAGAACAGTCCAACAGGCAATTATGCATTATTCAGTTAAAACAGATCTAGATGTCCAATAGTAAGAATGAAAATCTGATGTACAGTACAATTAGATAAATTACACATCAGCATATGATGTTTCTATAATACTTCCCATTGTGCATGTGTGTTTGTAGCAGGGAAGCAGACCCCCCTGTGTTACCCCAGCAGTGTAACATCAGCTCGGGCCATGATGCTCTTCAACCTGGGCAGTGCCTACTGTTTGAGGAGCGAGTATGACAAGGCCCGCAAATGCCTGCATCAGGTAACCACAGCAACTTCCCATGACATCAGCAGGACCTGGGAGTGCAAATTAAATGACTCAAGTTGTATTTTCTTTAGATACAGCATTTTAAATGAATAAGTCTGATGATATTCTATACTTTTCCTAGCATCAAAAAGTATTTTGTGTGTGTGTGTGTGTGTGTGTGTGTGTGTGTGTGTGTGTGTGTGTGTGTGTGTGTGTGTGTGTGTGTGTGTGTGTGTGTGTGTGTGTGTGTGTGTGTGTGTGTGTGTGTGTGTGTGTGTGTGTGTGTGTGTGTGAAGTACAGCCTGAATATCTTATTCCTCTGTGCCATAGAGCTCCATTGTTGTCTAAACTATTAAAAACAGTAGCCTGGGTATCAGATGAATCTGCAGAGTTCATGTTTTATTTGCTCTGGCAGATACGTCTGGCCCCCCACCCATTCAAACAGATTCCCACCCGTCCTGGCCCATGACGGGCCAATCACAACCATTTATCTACATGCGTGGGGACATATGGGGGTTGCCCACGTGGGGATATCATAGTGTGATTGGTCAACGTCGCTAAACTCCATCAGAGCACGCGATTGGTTGGTGCAGGTGATTGACAGTCTGCAGAGGTCCGTCCAGCGCAATGCACCAGGCTCACGAAACTTAGAATAAACTGTCAAAGTAGGTAGTGCTGATCAAATATGAATCAAGATTCTGTTATGGCCTATTTCCCAACTCAGATGTTTTCAGAAACACATTTTAGTGTACTGTTTAGCTGTAATATGAGAAAGTTTATGACGCCATTTTTTCCTTCTTGAAAATGGATGAAGCACCACCCAACTTGCATGTGTCACCCAGCGCTACATCACGCGTTTCGTTGCTCTGATGGGTTGTAGGTCTATCCAATTGCGTCCAAAAGCATTTTGGCCTGTGCCCGTTGATAACACCCCTTGGAATCTAAAAATTAACTGAGAAGTTTGAGACTAACGTGCATTTGCGAATTAGTCTGGCAGTGCCAGGCTATAAAAACACATCAATGAGCCACAATGTTGCACTGGGTAACATGTTCCTTCATTATGAATCATGAACACACACACACGCTGTAGTTTATTTTGACTCAGTCCAACATACACCTTCCTACTGCTAGAAATAGCTACTCATTAGATAGAGCACCAAATGTGGATTAATCCACCACTGAAAATAGTCCCCAACAAATGCACTATTTCCTCCTGTTTGAGTAACTTTTAAAAACTACAGTGACCAGCTGTTTTAGGAAATTACTGAGACTTTTCTAAAAATGAAGCTATGTATTTGTGAGCTGTTTTTAAAGATTTAGGACCTATGGGCTTGGCGCTGATAGCCACAGACAGGGTATACAAGTCAAAGTGTTGACAGACAGACACATTGTTGGTTTGGGTCTTCTCATATGATTTGTTGACAATAAGAAACGTAGTATAATACAGCTGTTTTATAGTTGGTTTTGCAATATTAAAGTATTGAACTCTTTCATGTGTGCAGACACCATGTTGCATTCAGATTCCATGGAAAACAAAGTTCTTGACCATGGAATGAGTTTGACAAAACAATTCTAACTGAAGGTCAACTTACTGTGCTCCCATGCTAAGGTCCTGTGCTTTCAGCCTTTCGAATGGTTAAAAGAAATCAGGAAATCAGAAAAAAGCTTTTCTTGTTCAAATAATTTCACAGGGAAGTAATAATTCTTGGCTGAACCAGCTGTAATCTGTGTTGTTTTCATCAGGCTGCGTCTATGGTAAACACCAAGGAGATTCCCCCTGAAGCCATCCTGTTGGGAGTCTACTTGGAGCTGCAGAATGGTCAGCCCTCCCACACACTCTCTGTTTTTCTATTTGACACAACTGCTAGGTAGAAAGAGAGATTTTGCCTTTTTATTACACAACATACAGTAGAGAGTTGTTAAGAAATTAAGGAGCAGAGACAGAGGGAATGGTAAATTCATGTACAGCTATTAAACAGCACTGACTAAACACTGATATATCTGAGTAGTTTGGCTTATTTTAAAAATGTTTGATCAGCAAGTATCACTTTGATAAATCCATACTGCAACTCATAATGACACAGTTATCATCAGATTTCAAAAAGCGCTGGGTATTAGCCCATAGCAGTTGGATTGTTTAGTATGTGAGTATGTGTTGTGTGTCCTCAGGAAACACCCAGCTGGCCCTGCAGATCATCAAACGGAACCAGCTGCTGCCCACGGCGGTCCAGAGGGTCTCCCCAGACTCCCGCAAGAAACCCGTCCAGCCATTCCCCTCTGTCCAGCCCATCCTGCTACCTTCATCGTTCACACAAGTTCAGCGCAAATGAGCCTCCGCAACACCCCTCCCCCCAACTCCACGCCACACAAACCACACACGCACACACGCACACACGCACACACACACACACACACACACACACACACAGCTCTGAGGAGTCTTGATATTTATAAAGCTGCTTCCCCTCAGCATCAGGAGCCATATGAAATGCAGGTCTGGCAGCTGACTGAGGAGAGAAGTGTCCATGGACTGAGACCAGCTGGGATCACTCTGACCTTTTTATTTTCATTTGACTAAGGAGTCTGTGTGTTGTCTGAACTATGAAAATAAATTTTATTTACTGTATGACATGTGTGACTCTTTTGAATACCTGCATTTTATTTTTTGCAAGGGAGGCTTTGGAAGCTGCATTCATCACTTATATTAACTACTGTACCAGTTATGTAGCTATAGTGTTTGGCTACAGTGTACTGTTTATAGTGAATGGAATTCACAGTGGATGTAATGAGGACATTTTGATTTTGCTCAGTTGTAAAAATCTTAATATCTAAGTGAAGTACAGGGGGTAAATACTGACCATCTTTAATATAATGAACCTCAATTGTGGTGCTGTTTTTAGAAGACAGTGAGTTGAATGCAGACTGTGGGTATAATCAAGGTTAAACAGTTGGTTAATCCCTTTCATGACAAAAAACACATCATGAAGACAAAAAAAGTTAATGTAAGAGTCCGGAAAGATTTGTGATGCTTAAAGCTTTCAGTTTTTTCCTGTTTCTATTTTGCTTTAAAGGATAGGTTCACAATTTTTCAAGTGTATCTTAAAACAAAAGATGTCCATATGAACACTGAAACAGGTTTTCCTCACTGTAATCATTCCTCCTGTTCAAAATAAAAATGTAAGTGATGAGGCCAGTCATCTTACATTGTAAGTGCATTATGAAGGCATCTAATGCCCAGATGCCAAGCCTAGATTCTTTTTTTTCCCCTTGCGTTTGAGGGCTACACTTTGCATAAAAATGTGAAAATTGGAGAAGGAAGGAAGGGTTTGGATTTGAGTTACCATATAATCTGCACATGACTATTCCAGCCACTCAAATGTAGGAAAATCCTCAAAAGCCATAATACAATGGCAATTTCACTGATGAGCGTTGAAAACGGCTAGAAAACTACTCAGTGACTGATTAAACTTAACCACATGACCACAATCACTGACACTTGACACTGACTGGTGTGTGTGTGACACATCTAAATCATTTAAGCCTCTTTCACAAAGTTCCCAGGAATTGCTAGGATAACTTTTCAGGCACCCAGGTGACTTTCACTATTCACACATGCAGCTATATTCAGGAACATTTCTGTCTTGCGCCTTTTCACACATAACATGGCAATGCTGGAATAGATTGGCAAGGAACGGTCCAGCAGATGGCAGTAATGCAACACTTATGGACACCAACTGCCATAAAAGTCAACAGAAGAAGAAGGCGAACCTCAAAAAATTCAGACCAAACTGTCAAACTTGGCAGTCCTTATCAAATATGAATCAAGATTATGTTACTGCACTGCCTATTTCTTACCTCAAATGTTTTCAGAAATATATTTTTGTGCACTGTTTAGCCGTAATATGAGAAGGTTTGTGACGTGGCTGCTGTGTTAAAAACAGACAGGCCAAAAAACTAAAAATGATCATAGAGAAATTCCAAAAGTCTAAAGTGCTCCTGTACACAAATTGATCTGATATTTACTAACAAACCAGAAAGAATAACTAAAAGTTATAATTTAATCACTGGCTCATCAGATCATGACCTAACCCTATGTACAAGAAAACTGACTAAAAATAGATTTAAGACCACGGCAACCAATACAATGGTCCTTCAATGCATACCCAAACCTAAGCAAGAAGAATCTGTCAGTGAAATTAACAGCTTGAACTGGGATGATGTACTGTTCTCTGATAATGTGGACTATGGCTGTGATCTTTACTCACAGAATCAACCCTGTGAGGGAAGGATTTAATGTGAGGATACAGATAAAATCTAAAAATAAAAACAAAAATCTAGAGATGCAGCACCAAGGAAGGCAATTAAAACTAAAAGGGACACTGACATGCTGATTTATAAAGGTTTAAGGAACAAAGTTATCCAAGAGCTAAGAGAAGATAAATCTCGTTTTTATCTCAATATTTTGAATGAGGCAAAAGGCAACAGTAAATTGATCTAGAAAAACATTGATAATCTCACAAGGAGGGAGCCAACATTTTTAGGAGATTTTAAAGTCAAAGTACAGGGAAAGTTAATTGAAGATCATCCTGCTGTTTCTTCTGTCTTTAATATTTTTTTTCTTGAGTCTGCATATGAGATAAGAAATAAATTTACGAAAAGGAAACAGGATATTGTTCCTATAGATGCTACACACCAGGTTTTCAAGCTGGTAGAAACTAATGAGGTACAAGTAAATAAAATCATCAGCTCCTTAAAAAGCTCCAAAAGTCAAGATGCTTTCCAATTTGACACCATGTTTGTTAAATCACACAAAAATATTTTAACTCCTCCCATTCCTCATGTATTTAACTTCTCTTTTAAACACAGCTCCTTTCCTGATGACTGTAAATGTGCCATTGTCACACCTATTTTTAAATCTGGAGACCGCCTTGAAGCCAGTAGCTACAGACCAATAAGTATACTGCCAGTACTCTCAAAGGTTGCTGAGAAAGTTCTCATTAAACAACTGACAACATTTCTTAATACAAGCAATTTTGGTCTACATTGTATGCAATTTGGCCTTAAAGCAAATCATTTCACTGGAACTGCTACCTTGCACTTAATAGAGCAAATTAAATCAAGACTTGATAAAGGAGGAGTAGTTGGTGCTTTATTTTTAGATCTGCGTAAATCATTCGGCACAGTCAATCATAATGTTTTAATATCAAAACTCTGCTTTTATCTAATAGGATACAATGTGTTAAAGTTTGGGACACACTGTCCAGTAACATGAAGTGCACAATGTGTGTTCCACTAGGGTCAGTGTTAGGTCCTCTATTATTTAGCCTATATATTAATGATCTTCCTCAACAGTGTCATGATGTAAAAAGGCAAATGTATGCAGATGACACTGTTGTGTACACAAATGCAAAAACAGCTGAGTTAGCAGCTTCTAAGCTAAAAATTGTATTGGAAAAGATCACACATTGGCTCACACATTGGCTGTCTGAATGTAAATGTAAACAAGACAAAAGGTACTTTTCTCTAAAACCATGGTATAACCTAACGCTGATATTCTCATCAAAGGTGAAAGGATTGACATAGTCACTGATTTTAAATATCTTGGTGTGACACTGAATCCAAATTTGAACTTTAAGAAACATGTTTAAAAAACAGTTAAAAACATAAAGTACAACTTGGCAAGCTTTAGACAGACTCATGGTCTTCTCATGAACGCAAATAATCTTTTGACAAGCTTACATTATTAATTTCTAGTTGACATTGTGGGTGTATGTGATGTGTTATTGTGTGTAGTTTTGTATTTTGTATTATGTGTCCTGTGTTTTTTGCTTTGTACTGTTTGTTATTGTGCTGTTATAAGTTTTAATTGTGACCTGCCGAAGGGACTGCAGATGAAAATTAGCTATAAGCTAACTCGTGTACAGTACATCAAATGGTAACATTTATGTTTAAAACTATACATGGTCCCAATAAAATAAATAAGACATAAAAACCAAGCACTGCCCAACTCGCTGTACGTCACCCACACGTCATGTCTTATGATTGGTTCGCTCACTCCAAGTGAAAGTGTCTTTCGTCAGATGGACATTACCATTTACGTGCTTGTCCCCGCAATGTTACTGATTTCATACACAACACAGCTGTGCCAGCATTTTTTCCACATGACCCTATGCAGGAAATGTTCCTTAACATTTCAGGGATCGATTGCATGCGTGAAGGGGCTTTAGATTCAGTGTTTATTTCCGAGTTTAATCTGACACCTCTCTCCCTTTTTAAACTGACTAATGTTATCAGCTCAGCTAAATTAGTAGCAACACGATTAACTGTTAACCAGCAACTTTCAGCAGAAGGCGTTGTGGTCAATTGTACTTTAATCAGTCAATCAGTGTATTTATTATCTATGCCAACCATTTACGTTTTCTTTTAATGTGGGAAACAAAACGTAGCCCAAAAGTTGGCAGTACAGCTGTAGTCTATCTTCTTATTTTATAATGTTATCTTCAATTGTCATTGTGCCACACTAAAAGGCCTGGCCCCCCAGGGTCCACCCATAACACCGGGACTGTCTGCCATGGAATATACGTTTGACACTTTCTTTACACATAGAATTAAAAACACCTACAAAAGCCGGGTGCCCTGAATGAGGGCATCAGGAACAGCAATCTTTAGGATATATCTGATATCTATTGGAAAAATAAAACTTACAACAGATCAAACATGAGGAAAAAGTACAATGCAAACCAGTGTCAGCATTATGTTCATAAAAGAACACAGAAAGAACATGAAAGAAAACACTTATATGCACCCCTCAGGACCTTTGCCTCGCTCAGAGTGTAACATTACTTTCAATGAAATTCAGACGGCAGCTCACTTTACCATAGTTTGCACTCGGCAGCTCAAGTAACCGCAGTCACGAGACATGGCTAGTTTGGTGTCACCAGCCAAGGGGAGGCACAAATAAGCTATCATTGCTACCATTTTAGCAGGCTACAGTGCAATGCAAAGTATGTTAGTTGTATGTAACTTTTGCTCTGCTCATATCATGTTCATATAACATGGAACTCATACAGAAATTTACACATCTTGTTTTCCTGGCTCAGCATTAGAGGATGTTTGTGCCACTGCTTCAGCATCAACCCCTTTACTGGTAAAAAATCTTTGCATATCAATTTTTTCATCACACTGACCGTGTGAGCTAGTGTTTGGCATAGTAACCTCATCAACTGCAGAATTGACAGAAACCTGCCGGCCAATAAAACTCGAGTATTGCCACGTATTTTCCTGTAAACCCTCTCCAACTGGTCTTGCCTCCATTCCCTTCACTGAAGATACAGAATTAAAACACTGCCGTCTTCTTTAGTGACAAACTGCTTTGTTGGGGAATTATTTGGGGCTAAAAAAAAATCTTCAGGACTACCATTTATCAAAAAAACCTAGTATATGGCTGGACTGTGTCTGAAATGCTAGAGGGCTTTTAATTTGTACATCTCCTGGTTACCATCAGACATGAACATCGCAGCATTTTTTAAAATGTTTGGTTTTATGTAAGTTCAAGTTATTTAAAATACATTGCACCACATTTTGGATGTAGACTATGTGGTGCTGTTGTAAGAAGGATTGAGTTGAGATTTGGGCTTTTTTAAAAAATGTTTTATATATTATTTCACTTACCACAACCCAAAAATAGTTTTAATGCAGTAACTAATTTTAATCATTAATGCTAAGTGTAAATGACCCCAATACATTGTGTTTCATGCTGTTATATCGCTTTTATTTTATTTACCATAAACATGGAAGTGCTTTATTTTTAAAAGATACTAGACACATGTAACGTGCAGCAATCTACAGTAAAATGACACACAGATCCTCTCTTCTCACGTAAATGTCACACTACTGTGGAGCCGGGAATCAAACTGACGATCTTCTGATTTGTGGACGACCCGCTCTACCTCCTGAGCCACAGCCTATTCTTGCCTGAAAAATATTAAAACTTAATAAAGTGAAATATTAACAGTCTTTCAGCAAAAATAACAACAGCTTAATCTCTGCCATTACTGCTTGCTGTCGGTTGGTGCAAAATGCAAGGGATACTTACCTTTGGCAGCCTTCGGCCAAAGTGGGCTTCAGCTGCCTTCGGCCAACCAATGGCGTAACTTCATCACCCAGTCAGTCAGTGAGTCAGTGACAGACAGACATTTGTGCAGGGCTGGCCCTGCTGTTGTGGTCCAGCCAACAATAAATCTTATTTTTCTGGGGTTTGGTGTGTGGATGGGAATGTGAATATCCAGGAAGAGTGTTCAAGTTCAGTGATCAGGGCTCAGATCTTCAAGTGCAGCATAACTAATCCTTACATTATCCTTGGATTAATTATCTTTATAGTAGTAAAAGGCCTCTGGTATTTAGGAATAACAGCAACATGAGCAGAGAATCATCACTTCTCATATGATTGTACTAATGACTGGCCTGCTACAAGCAGCACATTTTTACTGAGACTGCACGATTAACAATTTAAAGTGGATTAAACATTACTGCGAAAATCAGATTAAAGAAGCTCAATTTTAAATAATCAAGGAAATTGAACTAAAAGTAATAGTGTTTCAATCTAGGTTTATACATGATACATATGCTGCCCAACACCACTGCAGTGGGGAAATATGTAGAAAATAACAATAATTGCAAAATCAATACATTTTTTCTGTTAAATATTTTTTTTCTTTTCTTCTAATCTTATTAAAACACAATTATGTAGGTAAGGAATGAAGTGATAACACACTGAGCTTGCACATTTGATGAAGACTGATGATTCCATCCAAAAGATCCACACACGTCAGATCGATATTCAAATCTGGTAATTTGGTTATGTGTGAAGAACGAGGCCCAGGTCAGGGCTCTAGTGGAAATTCAGATGCACGTGCCCTGAGTTGAAGTCATCAGTATTTTGGAAGCATCTCAATGTAGCTCACAGTTCAGAAGCCAGTGAACTATCCAGATACTCAGACATTTTTAGCCTTAGTTTATCTCAGTGCACTGACACTTAGGCTCCCTACAAATTTCCAAGAAGGCAGAGTTTCATTTGTCACTATGGTCCCTTTGCCAAATTTACTGTTAATAACCATAACAAGGACTATCTTGCTGCGTTCTTAGATGACATTCAATACTGTCAAAGAAATTTGGGACCGAAGGGTGCCCACTTACACCCCAAATCCAAATGTCCTCCTAAGTCACAGTCAATATTTTGAAAATCTGTGGATCAAATGTTCATAATGAACCAGAGGAAAGTCTGGGGAGTGTGTCAGAATCAGGGAATGTATTTAATTAACCACACACACACAGTCCAGTCTGAAATTAGTTTTATTTGATAAGAATCATCTGTTACACAGCCATGGTACCTTTACAAAAATAGTTCAAACAGTAAGTGGATGTGTCCACACTTTATTACAGTATCTCACATGTTAAATACTGTTGTGTATCAAACAGCCATCCAGTGAAGCAACTCAACACATATCTTAGTCCACATTCTGGATCACACAGTCCTGGTTAGTCCATATGAAAAAAGTAATATGACACAAAGGTATCAGGGACTGAATCCAACTTGTAGTAGAACACTGTAGGAGAGTCTTTGTTAATGTTTGTGAATTGTCTGGTGAAGTAATAAGTCTTTTCTCAGTCAGTTTCTGACCACATCAGCTACAGTTATATTTGTATATATACTATAAATATACACATACTAGAGTTTGACTTCTGCATGAAAAATCTGCATTTTATACCACTACAGTAGCAAGACAGGGAACTTAAGGGCATCAGTATGCTTCAAATTAAGTGCTTGTAGGATTGTCACACTGTTCTGTTCAGAAATGACAATTTTTGTAATTCTGAAACAGACAACCATACTCAGTCTTTGCAGTGATTGGTCAGGTGTGTTTAGGAAAGAAAGTAGGCTGGGTTTGAACTTCTCTCTCAAGCTCTCTTTTTTCATTCTTAACACAACTTCTTCTATCACTTTTCATGTGAACACGAGTGCCGCAACATGAATGTCTTTGAGGTGAGATTAACACTGTGCTGTGGGCAGGCTTTTCACCCTGCCGTTTAGTGTGGCCATTCAGACCATATTTAAGTTATATCTTTAGATGTGGGCAGACTAACTACTTCATTTAAAGCATACTGAGCCCTTTCGACTGCACTGTTGTCTACTGTTAGTCTGTCAATCAGCTCTGTATTGAATTGAACTGGTTTTAGTTTACATTTAGCTCACAGATTGTGCCTTGAACAGAACCATCATCAGAACCATCTTTCAATTCTTTCTTAGTGCTCTCCTCACAGCAATAAATAATACTGACTTTCTCAAACCACGCACATGTCAAATCAAAAAGCTTCAGTCATATTGCACTTCTGCCACTGGTTCCCAACCTTTTTGGCTTTTTGGGCCCTTCACAGCCAAGCAATGTCTACCCACATCCCTTACCACAGGTTCCATATGTGCAGTTCAACCAAACACTATTTGGTTCTCAGACTTTCATATTTAATTCCTGAAGAGGTCAAAGTCTCCAATATTTCAGAAGATATTCTTTTTCTCTTTCTTGTGAGTCATTTTGTCTACCATCTTGCCTGAACCCCAGGTTGGGAACCACTGATCTCTGATGTGCATCCAGTTTTTCCTCTTCTTTGGCTTCTTTCCTGATATCTAACAAATGATCCTGTTAAACATGTCTATATGCTGCCCGGACGTGCTAAAAATACTTATTTCCAACACTTGGGCTCAGCTCGTCCAGTCCCAGGGGACACACAGGTCCCCATCCTGCATGACTGAGTAGAAGTGAGAAACACAGATGTGGAGGCCCTGCATGAGGGGCGAGCGCTGTTCAACCAGCCTTTTACAGCACAGGATCATCTGGCTGGAGCTGACACTGGGCTCCTTGGACAGACTCCTCAGAGACAGACTGTGGAGACACAGCTTGATCACAGCCTCCTCCTCAGCCTCCAGCCTGGACACACAAAGAAGTATGAGACAATAACAAATATGAGCTGTGGTTTACTATGGGACAAATATAATACAGACAACAGGACAATCTGAGCAATGTTCGTCAGACAGCATTTCAATACAATGGCCTCTTTTGCACTCCTTCTCTTTTGTGTTCCATCGCAAAATATTGACATGGTTTGAAAGTCTGGTAATGTGGCATTTGATTGTGAAACCAACTGAAAGCACTGAATACTAACCAAATAACAAATACCGTGATATGTATGTAGTATGATGGTACTGGATAATAATCTTCTGGAACTCAGTGGCTCTTAGAATTTGTAATGGGAAGAAAGTTCCAAACTCACCTCATGATTAGCAATATTCTTATCAACATTTAAGGTGGGGGAAAAGACCTCAGCAGTGCAAATTAAAAATAAAAATAAATTTACTCAGCTCAAGAAAGGTCAAACCCATAGTGGAACCATGTGAAATCAAAGATGGTGCAGGATCTCTTCTCACTCACTTTCTCACATGATGCTCAGCAGCAGTTTGCTGTGACCAGCTGATATATTACAGAGATACAACTGAATAAAACTGTTGTCTTCTACATCCTCCAACTACCAGTGGCAGCACAGAACACTCTGCTCCCTAGATTAATGCTAACAGGAATGAGGCTTTTATTCTGAAGGATTATGGACATAAGTCAAGATTGTATCAGGGTGGGAATCTTTGAGAATCTCACAATTTGATTCAATTCCGATTCTTTTATGTTCAATTCAATTCAGAATCGATTCTAGAAAAGGGATGGGGGGGTAGGCTATTTTCAGTCTCTTGCTCCAGTAACCATTCACTGGTGTCCTTAATCCACTGAAATACAAATTGAAACATAACTGGCAGATAAGATAAATGGTCCACAGCCTTTTTATTAAAAATGTTAACTGCATGAATTAATTGATTTATTAATGTGAAAGCATCTCTCTACAATATCCTGCCTATATGAGTATAAAAAACTGAGGGGGAGGCAGAGTGCTCCACTATGGTGTTATTAACGTCATGTCTCTAGCAGTGGAGAGCAGCTTCTCTGCTGTGTGTTGGATAGGCATAGCTGTCCAGGAATAGCTGTCCAACACGCTGAGTGGGTGCAGGGTTTTTGAGGTGAAACAAACTGAGAAACAAACAAACTGAACTTTAAGTTGTTTGTGCTGCAGTGTGTGTTGGTCAGCCAGTCTCATTTGTTACTGCTGGAGTTCACTGCTCCGCTCCGCTAATGTTAGTCTCTGAGTGATGGCGTTGAAAGTTTACAATATACTTCACGTTTGTCTAACAAAGGTAATTATATACTTATTAAATCAAAAATGTTTGCAACCGCTCCCTTTTGTGAAAATGAACTCTAGAGTGTGTGCGCTGTAGACTGTTTTGCCCTTTCGTTCCGTCAACATCACGTTATTCACAAACACTTAGAAAATCAATTTTTGACATTTGTGAATCGATGCAGAATCATCCATGTCAGCATTGGGCTGCATCTTAGAATCAAATAAGGCATGGTCACATTATACTTCGAATCGATGGAATTTCTCCACATTCCCTGAAAAAGGGTGTGATGTCACTTGTCACGCTTCTGATATGGGTAAATAGACTGATCAGAGCCATGACAAACCGTGTCTCATACAAGATCACCTGATTTGCAGACGAAATCTCAGGAGAGCTCTCAAGCTTTATACCATTAATAAAGTGGTTTGTGTGACTCACTGGTTTTTGCGGTGGGTGCGTTGTCTGGCTTTGGGGGCATGGCTCTGGAGGAAGGCCTGCAGCTTGGGAGGGTCACAGTTGGTGGGGATAATGAAGTGGCCCATCTCATGAAGACTGGGGGAAGAGCGGTCACTGTGACACAAACGACAAATCATGTCTTCGTTACTGAAACAGCAAAGAGTCATGTGTTTTAGGTGTTGATGGTGTGTGACAGCGTACTTCTCCAACATCATGGTGAGCCCCTGCAGGCTCCTGGGGTGCAGACGAAGCCGTCGGGACAACAGACTCTTGTGGAAGGTGTTGAGGGTGCTGTAATGTTCAGCGATGGGCTGGACTGGTCCCAGCCTCTCCACGTGGACTACCTGAGTCCCACCAAGGAGGAGGCTGATCCTCTCCTTCAGCCACTCTGTCTGCTGCTGCAGGCTACGATAGCTGGGAAGCTGCTCAAACAGCTGGGAGACACACAGGCAGAGGAGGTCAGGAAACAAAGAGGAAACATGCAGAGAACATGTGACAGCAGGAGAACTGCAGCTGCATTACTTTGGTCCACTGATGATGAACATCCATGGTTCCCAGCATGACGTGTCCTGAAGCGTTCATCCCTGACTGGTCACTAAACACAACAATGTGTCCTGGAGGGAAGGTAGAGGAGCAGGTTAAAAAGGAAGTTCATCAATTTTACACATCTACATAAGTCTGTCTACTGGTCTTGGGTAGAAGCACTCAATAAGTGAAAGCAGTACAAGAAAGTCGTCCATGGGACTTAAAATTTTTTAAAAAAATTAGATCTAGGAAAACTACTCAATTGACATCACCTAGCAGGTATTAGAGAGTAAAAGTTTGAATCAGAAAGTCTTCTTTCTGGTCTGGTTACATAAGCCTAGTCAAACATGGACTTCATTACAAGTAACCAAGAGAAAGCAGTTTTTGTGTGCAGCACAAATTTCAACAGAATTGGACATGCATTCTTATTTAGAGATAATATATAGGAATGCATGTGATAGAAGAAACACAATTTTAGTTCCTTTAAATGTATCCACTCTGGTCTGATCCTGCCATGCTGTGTCTTCAATGGAGGGGACTGTGTGAAGGAAAACAAGGAGTCACTTTTGACAAATAAGAAGCATCCCAGGAGATCACACCGAAACAAAACATGCATCCTTGAATTCTTCAGTTGTATGATCTTCAAATTAAGGAGAGATGTGATGAATATTAATCCCATGTGACCATACCTTTACAGACTGATGTGTTATTTATTTGGGGTGGCTGTGGCTCAGGAGGTAGAGCGAGTCGTCCACTAATCAGTAGATCGGCGGTTTGATGTCAATGTGTCCTTGGGCAAGATACTTAACCCCAAATCGCTCCTGATGGCTGTGCCATCAGTGTATGAATGTGTGTGAATGGTTAGTTTCCTCTGATGGGCAGGTTGGGACCTTGCATGGTAGCCCCTGTACCCATTCAGTGTATGAATGTGTGTGAATGAGTGAATGTGATTTGTAGTGTAAAAGCGCTTTGAGTGGTCGGAAGACTAGAAAGGCGCTATAAAAGTACAGTCCATTTACCATTTTATTTAGCTCTTGATTGGCTGAACACCTAACACCTGATAAGGTGTAGAGATGGAAAATATGCAGGACCTGGAGAACCACTGCTTTAATCACATGCTATGATCTTGTCCAGATAGAAAGACTGACTGCAGAGATTTGGCTTATCAGCTGTCCTCAGTGAGACTCTTTACCTTGTAGGTTGTTCAGGGCCTCAGGGTTCTGCTGAGACAGCCGGCTCAGACTCTGAAGCTGACAGCACCTGTGGGCCACTCCCCAGCTGCGCTGCCACCTGCACAACACAACTGATGTCATCATCATGTTAACACATACTGAAATTTGTATTGCTTCATGCACAACATTCAATTCATTCTCATCAGTTATGGAATTTTTATTGGACTTTAATAGTTGTAACCCACAGAAGACAATCCACAAATGTATACCATGATCCACAAATATTTAACTATCCACCAACATGTATTTTTTATTTGTGTTGTGTAAAGTCATATCCACAAAAATACTGAGCCATATGCAAATACTTGTAACTTACTCTGTAAACATTTATGCATTTGTGGATCCATTTGTGCATTTGAAACTGGTTTTGCACAATTGTGGATAGCTTCCTGTCAGTCTGTGGGAAATCTGACATTTGTGACTTCTGTCCTGTTTGTTTGAATTGGATTTTTGTCCAATTTGTACCAAAGCTGATCTGTAGAAACAATCCACAAATGTGAGGTGCAGTCACTAGCTACACCTGCAGGTGGAGACATTCCCTCACACTACAACTACAACTACAATCTGCACTGGAAAAAGGCTAAAATAATAGTCTACCTAGCGTCTGCATCCATACAACAGGAGAAAACAAGGACAGCAGCCTGGCTTCAGCAATAAAAAATAAATATAATTTTTTTTGTGCTTGTATTGCACACACACCCACCTGCCTGCTGCTTTGACCAGAGTTGACCTAATTCCCGAGTTAAAATAAAATACACTTAAGTGTACTTAAAATTTAAAAGAACAGCACTGAGTACATTTAACGCACACTATTACTTTTTGTATCAAATTTCTGTTTTGCTGTACTGTCATAGTGTATTTTAACCAAGTTGTTTTAAATACTCTAAGTACATTAATATGCAGTACCTTTATAGTTGTACTACAATGTATTCATTAAAAAGTGTATTACTTTTTAATACCAAAAGTGTACAACAATTGCAACACCTTTAAGCACACTTTAATCATTTTACATAAAAGTATGCTATAAGTACACTGGAATGCAGTATTCTGAAGTGGGCTTTATGGAATACATGTGAAAATGTACTTAGTATACTTTTATAAATCTTTCTTTAAATACTCTTGACATCCAATACCAGTGTGTGTAATACAACTATTTGTTTTACTAAGTATAATGTTAATAAATACAATAGTAGTACACTTTGAATTTATTGTATTTGCACTTATAAAAAGTAATTCAATATGCAGTAGGATAGTATTCAAGTTGCAATTTAATATGTTTATTAATAGTGTGTATATGTTAGATATAACATAACATATGTTAATACCAAAGAGTGAACAAAAAGTGCATTAGTGCTTTAATCATTTTACATCACAGTATGTTATAAGTTAATTGAAATGCAGTATTCCTGAGTGGGCTTTATAGAACACATAAGTACTATGATTTTCATATACTTTTACAAATCTTTCTTTAACAACTCTGACAGGAAAGTGTAAAATAATAAACATAAATAAATGTATACAGTGTAACTTAAGTAGTAACTAGAATATTTGCGTTTTGTGAAGAAGATGCATGTGAAAGCAACAGGCTGTTAGCTGCTGCTGCTGCTGCCAACTGCTGCTGCTGCAAGTTTCTACTAGTAGTGCCCCCTATGGATAGAACTGTATCCAATGTCACACACTCGTGCAATGTGGCTGTATGTACAACATTCACAAATTTGGTTGCAATCCAATTCAGTATTGACGAGTTATAGCCTGCAGTGCATCAGGCCTTCAAAAGTTTGGTAACCAATTACAGACAAATGGTAACCAACATCCAAAAACAAGCTAATAAGATTTGTTGGGGGTCCAAAACATAAAACACCTATTAACTGACCACATGGTGGCACTATTAGCACTGTGTTTTGATATGTTGAGCATTTACACAAGGGACACCTCTACATGAAGTATGAATAATTTTGCACTTTTAGTTTTTGAGGTATTAGCTTTCAAACATTTGTCCCATAGACTAATCTGCTGCAATACCAATTGGACAAAAATCCGCAAGCAAACAGGAGGGAAGTCACAAATGTCATGTGGCCCACATACTGACAGGAAGTGATCCACAAATGCACATGTACAAATGCATCCACAAATGCGTAAATATCACTTAAAATGTATTTTTGTGGTGAAACTATTTACATTTGTAAAACCTTTATCATTTTTATCTCAAATTAAAATATGTGTTTACAGAGTAAGTTATGCATATTTGCAAATCGCTCTGTATTTTTGAGGATGTGACTTTACACAACACAAATAAAAAAATACATGTTTGTGGATAGTGAAATATTTGTGGATCATGGTACACATTTGTGGATTGTCTTCTGTGGTTTACAACTACTGAAGTCCAATAAAAACTTCCATAATCAGTCTCACTGCCCATAAGAACTGATATTAAATTTATTATTCTGACATTCAAATCCTCAATGACTTCTGACTGCTCACTCTCTAAACTAAAGAGCCAGGATGTTGGAAATGAGAAGTTGTGATTATTTTGCAAGGAGCAAGGCTGATCAGATGCCGTCAGACAGGTGACTAGACTCAGGTAGCAGGTGTGTGTTATGTACTGAAGGTGGAAACACAGAGAAAGCGCCAACTAGGTTTCATGCACAGGTAGTGCAGAGGGCAAATGTCAAACAAATGAACTACGACCTGGGAAATCGTGCACAATTTAACCAATTACACCTCTCATATGTTTCTTGTAAACAATGTAACTTGGAGCTTATTACTTTACAACTCTCTGATCAGATGCAACTCCTTTACTGATCTGTATCATTGTAATAGCAGAAACAGCAATAACAGTGAGAGCAGCATTTCAAAGTGCTTTCTGTGTCTTTCTGCCATAAGTGTTGGAGGGACGCAGTAGTGGTGAGTGTACCTGATGTCAGCCAGGTGAAATTTGAGGCCTAGTTCCTTCTTCAGTCTGTGTAACTCTTCTCTCCGAGGGAGACTAGCACTGTGCTTCTTCGTTGCCTCAGGCTCGTTGTTTCTTAGCCACAAACTGACAAAGACAAAATAAAACAACTCAGACATGAAATAACTTGAAAATGTACTTCATATTTCCTACTCCTCTTTAGAGATTGTCAATGATCTATCCCTCTTATGCCAAAGTTCATTTGATTCAAATGAATGTGTGAAATTTGGTGGGCACTCAGGGATTTACCATTCACTAATGGCATACTAGGCCTTACTGCTTACTAGATCTGGTTACTTTACTTCTCATTATCAATAAATGTTAAAAAAATACACCTACCAACATCTCTAAATCTCACTAGTGAACATGTTTTGACTTGTTTGTTTAATCTGTACACCAAACTAAAAGTAAAAACAACAGTTTGTGGTTCTAGAGGGTAGTTATGTGCTGAACTGTTTCTTACAATGCATGATATTTCCGTCTGTACCAAAAAGTACTGATGTTCAGTTGTAACTGAGTTGTAATTGTGTTGTGATACAGAGCTGAGGTCCAGTGCAGTGTTTCTCCTGTAACTGTACAGGCCTGGTGGGCCGCCAGGCCAAAAATTTTTTTTAAATGCCAAAAATAACACTAAATACCTATTCACTCAGAAATCAATAGTGTTTGGGAGCCTCTGAGCAGCAATGTTTTGAAACATGAGTCTATGTCTGTGTCGATGCCTGGAAAATTCCTGGTAGTGTAGCTCCTTTTAAGGAATAGGGCAGTGCATAAGTGAGTGAGTGGTTAAATGAGACAGCAAGCGGCAGAAAAGTGACGGTGAATGCAAGTTGACCAGAGGAAAAGGTTAACAGTAAGTTATCAATCTGGCAGTAAATACAGTACGGGTTACAGTGTGTCAGTTAATAAACACCGCAGTTCACCCACCCACCAGGCCAAAGTAGTCAACCTAGGGAAAACACTGCACTGTTACTAACTTGAGTGTAGGCTCTACTCTCTTGGCCTGCTGCAGCTCCTGCTCAGGGTCTCTGAAGCCAGTGAAGGTGTAGTAACTCTTATCCCATTTGATGGGTCTGTAGAAAGGAACGCCTGCCTCAGCTGGATGTTTAGATGCTTCTGCATTGGCTTTCAGTCCCTTCATGTGCTCCATGGGCAGGCTGCAGGACTTCAACACATTCATCACCGTGCTCAAAACATCGTTTGTGTGCAGGGTGAAACTCACTGAACGGAACCCTGTAAACCAATGGGAGGTTTAAGATTCCTTAACAGACCTTCTGAATATTATGAGCAATATCATCAGAAACTGTACCTGAGGTGAGGAGGTCTGGGGGTACATCACTGCTGTCCTTTGTGTCCCTCACATAAAAGGTGAGCTTCATTGGCTGAACTGAGCCTGACCTGGGCTTCTGCAGGTTTTCCAAATAGCCATTTAGTCTCTTTAATGAATTTTCATTCACTTCCTGCAAAACACAGCATCAAATGTTCTACACACGGTGTGGTGAAGCTGCCTCTTCCACAAATTCCTTGCATGGCCCTCCAGCAAAACATTACACTTCTGTGTTGATGAGAGCCTGTTGCTACACACACAAGGACACACTGTGCTACTGTCTGAACACAACCTTACAACACCTTATGTCAGTCTGACCATAAGTCAAAGTTAACAGTCTCAATTCAATTACTTCAGATTTGTTTGATTCACAACATAATATTTGGTTGTGTTTATGAATTACTAAACAATGAGAGACCTACCCGTTCCTTGGGATATTGACCGAAAAAGTCAGGATGGACTGCAAAGTAAAATGGTCTGAGTGCATTGACAGCATCTGCACCTGACAGAGCTCTCTGCTGCACTAAATGTGTGGCCACATGTGTCCGCTCCAGTCTGTAGAGAAAAAGATATGGAAGTTAAGGGGTTTTTATAGTCCAGAGTTGAGTGACTAACTAGGGCTGTAACTAATGATTATTTGATAATTGATTAATCTATTGCTTGTTTTTCAACGTATTGTTGACTCTAAAAAATATCTGATACATTACTTCAAATGTACAATACATTATTAAAATTGTTGTACATTCATTTTCTGTCAATCATTTCAGCACTGCTCAATACATGAACTCCTACTCCTTCAACTACATTTTATTATTAGAGAAGATGGTGAATACAGGAGTCTGATACAGGACTCTGTTCAGTAGTGCTAGCAGAACTGCCTCCATCTCAGTGCAAACAAAACCAAAGAGTTGGTGGTAGATTTTATTTTCACATGACAAAACATCCCACAATCACACCAGTGAATATCCAAGAAGTGGACACAGGTTGTTCAGTCATATATATACCTGGATGTTCACCTCAACCCAAAACTGGATTGAAATGTTTAATGTGCACATAATGTGGTTCTGTATGAAACTTTAGACACATATGATCAATGAATAATCATCTTATATTTCTCATGGTGTAATCACACTGATGGAACATTCCTATCAAATAAATGTAGTTTGAAAGAGAGTTTTTTTAGGCTGCGTGTAGTCTGTATGTATTTTACCAGCATTTTGTTTAAATTTACATTTATTGAAATATAGTCAGTGAATGCTGATGAACTTCTAAAAATGTACCCTCAGGTTTCACCTCAATGCTTTTTCAACTGCAAATCACCAAACTCATAATTACTGGATCAGACTGTGAGCTTACAATTGTGTCTCTATGTAAAATATCTCTTACCTGTTTGATCTATATTTTTTCTATCTTCAACTATATTTTTCATCTTCAGTTGCTGCCTCCTGTGTTTTGTCCATCAGACTAAAACTGAACAAATATATTTAAAACATAATGTAGGCTACAGCCTAATACACAGTCAGATTCCACCACTTTATCATCCATTAAGGAAATTCAGGTCTGGTAAATGATAATTTAATGGACGACCCTGAATAAAACTTTATTGTGTTGCTTATTGACACTTTTCCCCAGTCTAACTCAGCCTCTGTCACTGCTGCTGTGTTTATTGAAGGTATACAGTAAGTGCACAGTCCACAGACATGAATGCCTCTACCTCCACTGGATTAAAATGGAGGCTTTTATTTACCTGTTGCCATGATGAATTGTAGCATAGAAGCTTAATTGTAGCTTTTTTCACTCAAAATGCATGCACTTAAGTATGAGTGAACATAGTCAGAGTTGATTGAACGGACTCTGATAATCTGTTCTGGAACCAAAAACTCAGTTTCCCATCTCAGGATTTATCAACTAAGAGTTCAGGGATAGGCTCAGAGTTTGTTAAACATGCTTTCTGGAATAGACCCACGGTGATGACCGAATTCATGTGAGCTCCAGCTGTTCTTAAGTTGATACAGCTACAATAATACCATGCACACAGTCCTGTCATATATCCCAAATGAGTGTTACCTGATGGTGCAGCGCAGGAGGGAGTTGACAGACATTGCTGATGCTGTTTGTCAACAGATGAGCCTTAAATCATGACCTCTGCAGCCAGTCCATCAACAGGTCTGATATCAAAAGACATGATTTTACCAAATTGTCACACAGCATCTGTCATCAGGACAGTACAGCTTTCAGCAGTATTCCTCCCAACAGGCCGGTGGTTGGGAAAGGGGTCACTATAACCAGAGGCCTGTACCACGAAGCAAGTTATGTTTAGTCTGGCTCTCTTTGGGTTGGCTGGTTTCACTTCACCTAACATTGTCCGTCCTTGATAACAGGTATCAGGAAGCTGGCTAGAAACTAGCTCAGTCAACTCTGGGTTTTCCAGCTAGGAGTGTGTTCATATGAAAGAGGTGGGACTGTTAATTATGGGCAATATCATCAGATCCATGAATGAAGTACTTAATATGATATGAAATGAAACAGTGATACCTAGGGCAAATTTTGGTTATGATGGCAGCACAGTCGTACAATGTAGACACATGAGAAATAATTCCCAAATATTAAGTCTACAGCTTAAAAAAAAGTGTGTGATTATACAAGTCTTTAGTATATAGCAGGCCTATCTATATGTATTTTTTGCTTTTTTTGTCAGATGATAAACAAACTATTCTGAGTATGTGATGCTTATATAAAAGTTACAGTAATGTCAGACGTTGTTGTTTCTGCTGCCAAAACAGAGGAGAGGAAAGGTAGTCAGTGCCTGATGAGGTCTATTTGACCCAAATGTTGCATTTATAATGATGGGAGCTAACAGTGTGTGGATTATTTTTCTTATAAAAGACAACAGAGGATTTAGTTTTTATTTCCAATATCACCACAAAGTCACCTCATGTTATTCTGTGCTGAGAGTAAAATCACAGAGACTGTCAGCAAGCCCTTTAGGAACGAAAGAAACTTTGCACAATTGAAATACAGCTTCACTCACCATTATGTGTTTAGTGCCATTAACTATCACTCCGTTTGTTAGCTCTGTTTTAAAACCAGAGTGGAAATGGAAAGCCGGGAAATGTAAAATGATTCTACTGAATATATATTGCTCTTTTTTACCTGTCACTTTATTGTAAACTCAGGACTTTTGTTCATGTCAGGATCCTGTAAGAATGATGACTCTGTTTTTCCAATGATCCGACTGGTCAGTGGACGGATGCTGACAAATTGTGATGTGATCCTCTGACTGTTCAACATAAGTTACCATGGTGATTTATCCCGGTTAAAAGTGAGCCAACTTCATAATGCCTAAAGATAGCTGACGAACACTAAGCTTCGTGGTACACGCCCCTGACACCGCAACAGGAAATCAGTGTTCAAGTTTATCAGTAATGCTCTTTGGCACATTCTAAACTACAGCATAAAGCAGCTACTTCTGTAAAGCTGCTTTGTAAGCTATGGTAAGCTCTTTCATGTATGACAACTAAAAGCAACACACCACCAGACCATCAAAACAACTACCAAATTATGTAATATAATAATAACTACAGTTTATGTACTAAACAAACAAAAAGAAGACATATCTTCCCTGCAGTAAGGTTAGCTAGTACTTCAGCTTTGTTTGCTGTGTGACTTCTACTCAATGACAGCAAGAAAACATGGCTCCAGTTAGCTTCTCTCGCTAGCATATTAAGTAGTAGCATTATATGCCTTTTGGTTGTGAGCTGTTACTGTCTAGCTATCACAGCTACAATAAATCACAAATAATGGTAGTTATTAAGGTGGCCTGTGACAACAAACAGCGAGGCTCTGCCCTCACCGTAAGGACCACTGCTTCAGGTTAGCTGCGTCTGTGTTGGTTTTCCTCCTTCCTCTGGCTCTTCTTTGGCAAATGAGCTACACTTGTCCGCCACCACCTGGGCTGGAGTACGACTCAGTACTCCAGCAGTGAGGAGAAGGATCAATAGTTAGAGCTGGAGTTTTTAGAGTTCAAAGTATTATCACTGCTATATCGCCACATTAACAAAACTGATTCCACAGCCTACACCGTCAAATTTACAAAGATGAAATTTGGAAGATAGGTAGAAAGGTTGCAGATCTGGCCAAACACAAAAATGGATCCATGTCCAACGCAGGGGGGCGCTTTACACACACACACACACACACACACACACACACACACACACACACACACACACACACACACACACAAGCGCGCGCGCGCACACACACACACACACACACACACACGCAGTCTGTCTCGCTCAAGAGCTTGTCATTGTCACAGAATCCTGTGCATTTAATTCAGTGGTTAACGGTCATGCAGGACAGTCAGAAGGATATGACTTCACATTCCAACTTGATGAACTGTTTGGTTCAGACTGTTGGTTTTTTGCCAAAATGAGGAAGTTTTCTTTTAAAGTTTCAGGTTTACTCTTGGTCTCATATTCCAACTAAAAGAAATATTTTAAAAAGTATAACATTATAACAAAGGTACAAAAATATATTCCGAACCAATCAGTTCAGAGGCCAGGGGCCATACAGGAATTTGGCCCTCCAAGGAGAAATCAGCATCATCGCCGTTTTAACGCACGGGCCTACCAGGGCTCAAGCTTGGGAAAAAAATAAAATAAAACTCACGGGGAGGGATAAAAAAGTCATGCCTCCTTGGTACGTTTCTTTGTACGTTTGTGGTGTCTGGGTTTAGAACGAAGTGAGACATGACCTTATGGCTGTGGTGTTTGTTTTGCTGTCAGCAACAGTTGTTGCATTTGCACTTTTAGTTTCACTCTTTTTTAATCTTTCTCTCATGTCTTTCTGTTTCTGTTTCTAAGAAGCTTGTTTAAACCTCTGAACTTCAGTTTGTGGCATTACTATTATTCGGAGTTGTTGTCGGTGTGATGCCGGAGCGCGAAGTTTGAAGCAGAGGTTCGTATGCCGTCTGCAAAGAGTAAAGAAGCACAAGAGATTAAACTGAACTGATTAGGGGTTGTGGGGAAAACAAAACAGACCCTTTGGCGAGTGGATTGAACTCTGAGACTCTGGGATGAGTTAAACACACACACCCTCACACACACACAAAACCCGAACCCTTCTTCACTCTTCATCGTTACCTGGCACCCCCATACACAGCAAAGTATATCTCAGCTTCCACTCGGGCATCATCCATCAGCTGAGCTGGTGCTACGGCGCTGCTAGCTTAGAAACATCTGTGAAGTTTGCGGACATAGTAGCTAAATCTGTCCATGGAAAAATAATTTGTTTCAGCGGATATCTTAGTTACAACGAGATTGAGCTAGCAAAGCAGTTTTGTGTTTATGTGTGAGGTATTTATTCAGTTTGGGAAATGCCGCGATTTCCAGAAAGCATCAGCTGAAGTTGGCTGGCTGAGTCAGCAGGGACTAGAAATCATCTCTGTTGCTAGGTTGTTACTAAGGGTCGACCTACCTGCTAGAGTATTTAACTAGGTTTTATTACATCAGATTCTACTGACGTGAGTGATTGTTTAGTCATACCCCATGTATTTTCATGGAAATGGAGATAACACAAGCAAAAGTTTCTCTATTTTTAGAGCGTACTGCCTCACAATATGAATACATTTTGTTTATATATTTTATTTTATTGGTGAATGTTGTATAATCGCAATATTACACGACAGGGTGTGCTTTACCTTATTGTTGGCACTGCAGTGATACTTGCGGTTTACTGTCACTGCCGTGTCGTGTCATGATGGTAAAGCACACCCTCGCGTGTAATATTGCTTAATTTGATACCATGGCAAAACCAGAAATCCCATTCAGGACACACTCCTTTATTTAAAAACGTTTTTATAAACATTAACAATTGAACAGAAACTTTGTGTGCTTCATTATTTAAGCATACAGCCTGCATTAGAATAAGAGTTACAAATTGAATATTGGCCTGTAACCTTCTAGTAGAAAGCAAAGCAGCCCAAAAACAGTCATTTCAAATCAGAGGGACTGTAAGAAATGTGATGCTGTAACAACAAATACAGTTGTGTGATTATATGCTCTCATTTTGGTTTGCAATCCTGTAGCTATGACTGAAACTTTAAGTGTTTCAGCATTTTAACAAACACTCTGGCTATATTAGAATAATAACACTGAGTTATAGAGTGAGTGTTGATACCAACTAAGAATGCTGGTATTAGTATAATTTTCTAAATGCTGGTATTGATTTGGTATCTATATGTCTATGGTATCCATGTATTGATTCTTTTGACATCCCTAATTATATCCACTTTATAATGTGGTTATCAAGTTGTGTAGAAGAATTATTCCCAAACTGGGATCCAAAGACCTCCAGGAGTCCTTGAGAGGGCTGCAGGGGTTTCCCGCGAAAGCACGAAATAGATTAATTTCACTTATATTACACTAACTTCCAGGGAGTGTGTCTTCTGAGAGGGGATTTTTTTCAGACAAAATCCTCTCAAACACGGGTCTGTGGTCTATTGTGCATCTATTTTGGAGGTCCTCAACATGAAAAAGTTTGAGATTGCTGTGAGTGTGTGGACAAACTGTCACATCACATTGTTGTGAGTGTGTGGACAAATGTATACAAGACAGTGCTATATAGTATTGAGCTGTTTATTTATTATTCATTGTTTGTTGTATAATATTATCTGTTGTACTGATATCTTTACTTTTGTGTACTTTCAGAAAAAGAGGAGGATGATTAGTACACTGCACTATTCACAAACATCCTTCTCTCAGAAGTGGTTCCTGGTGGTTTGCACTACACATTTGTCCAACAATCCAACATATGGAAGTCAGGGACAAAAATATTTTAGCCTTAAACTTACTGGCATTAACTGTCACTCAGTTTGGTGTATAAGAATAAGTTCAAAAGCAGTTGATCTTAGAGATGCACAGCCTCTGTGTTCAACATTAACTGATGTCAACTGCCCCAGGAGTGCATTTGTTTTGTTATATAATGTATGTTCACTTTGACAGCATTAAATAAAACCTTATGTGATGTAAGGTAAAGGTCTTTACGTGTATGTTAAGTAAAAAACTTTACTCTGGAATTCTTTCACATAAACTGCTTGTTTGTCTAATAGTGTGTAATGTTACAGTAAATCAGAGGCATGCATACTAGAGTTAAATAAAATAAAAAATTAATTTGCACAAAAACAGGCAGAACCTTTGTTTGACTCTACAAACCCCTGAAACCCCAAAGAAAAACCTAATGATAAATCATAAAACCTCATATTATATACTTTTCATAATAGCTCATTTTTATGTTCAACCATCTGGTCATTATTTCTGAGTTCATGAATGACCTTGATTCTTTTGTGATAATACAAGTGTGACTTATCTTATAAATTACTGCCTCAGCATCTTCCGCCTTTCTCTCACACTAAAAATGGACCTGGTGGCCTTTAATCATTTCACACAGAAAACCAAATTGCTAAACCACAGATTAGCCTTCTTGCTAACTCCCTGGGAACTGTCTCTTATTGGCATAATGTTATCTTTGCACACTCACTGGCACATTCATTTGATCATGGGAAGGCAGTTTCCACCACACTACCCTTGTATGTTAAAAAAAAAGAAAAAAAAAGAAAGTGCACATCAAACATCTCAAAGTATAAAATCCTGGCCTCTTTTTTGCTGCCAAAACATTAGTTGGAAATCCAAATCCAGCATCACCCTATTGGATTTGGTCCTTCAGACACTAGGCAATATTGGATAAATATCACATTTGTTAAATATATTGTTATATTATTATAGTGGTGAGATGAACTTATCGTCATGCAAAAAATGGCCAGGACCTTGATGCTTTATCTGAGGATGACGTACAATGTTTCAACCTACAGACAAAACAAAGGTAGCTATCACACTGTTAATAAAGCACCAGGCTTTGTCTGTCTTCTTATAGTGGGCAGACCTCCAGCGGCTCCGCTGGGTGATGGCAGAGACGATGATTTTAATCTGAGGGAATTGTCAGTGGAGGTCTTGCAAGTCCTGCTTGATCCCTGCGACTAGCTTGACGCTCTTTGTGTTCCCAAGGTCATTTCCACCACGGTGGATCACCAGGACATCTGGCACAGCTCTTCCTCCAAGGCTTCGATGAAAGAAGGAGAGGAGGTTTCTTTAAACCATGCACCCCTAGCTGAACCACTGTACCTGGGCATCCAGACCAAAGTTGGTCCCAATGGTCTCCCTCATTCGTTTTTCCCCCACGGCAAATGTAGCTGGTTTTTTTTGGGTCCCGTTGATTGTAACACGAAAAGAAAACAACATTACCTTTCTATGAAACCTTGTGCTGGTGTGTTATTAAATTTAACATATTTTATATTATATTTCTATGTTATTTATTTTTCTACATTTTACCAGTCTGCTGTGTGCTCTATGAGTGTATAATGGATGTAATTTAATGTTAAAAAGTTCAGTTAGTTTATATCATTCTCTGCTGAAATCACAATAGGCAAGAGCTGATATCCAGGTCTGATTTCCAGATATTTCCATGATATTTATACTCATTCTTGGCCTCTGTGGAGGATGTCAAGCTGGTCAATGACGGCATATTTCTTTGTATAAAATGAGGATAATAAAAATAAAACAATGAGTAACTATCCATTCAAATATATGGATTTACATGAGAAAAGCAGAGGTGTGTTGCATTGCTAACTACCAGCTGCTAACATATTGAATGCATGTGCTAACCAAGCTAAAGCATAGACAGTATGAGCTAAAGATAGATGATGTGGCTGTGATAATTATTTAATTTCAATAATAATGAAAATTACATGTATTTTTAGAGATATAGTATGTTAAGATGTATGGCTTTAAATGTGACTGTGGTTCGTTGTTGGATTTAGCTTATTGTAACAAGCCTTCAGTTGTAGTATTTTTAAAAGCAGTCAAAAGTTCTTCTTTTGTGTTTTCTTGCGAGTTGCGATTGTGTTGGGTGAGTATGAGGTTTTTCCAACTGGTGTTGCCGTACCCAGATGTCCAAGATGGCGGAGCCGCTTGCTCATACATGAGTCACATCAATGGTCGACTCAGATTGTGCAGCAACAGCCACCTTTGTAAACGTTGGGAGTTTCTCATGGTGACAGCAGATGTTCCAATCACGGAGAGGAAACGTAGCTGATCTTGCAAAAACCTGATTATGATTTATATCACTCATAATTTCATAGACTAGACTATCTTTCTGATTAATTCAGCTTATTGATGGTTTATTGAGTTTAGTGATACTGTGGGATCAGAATTATTCTTAACTATATTTTGATGTATTTTCTTCAAAATAAAAACCCCACCTGGGTTTCAATACCAGGTGTTAAATCTAAAGGAAAACTTATGGAGCAGTGTGCTACACAAGTGAGTTTGAGAACTTCTCATATACCCAAACACATAGCCTATTTCAAAGCAAAAACAATTGTATATTATCCTTGGGGTTTACAATGCCTCTGCTAGATTAACTTGTGACCACTGTTATTGCAGTGATAGCAGCCACACAAGGCCAGTTTGCTGCACCCTTAAAGTTAAAGATTTCTCACCTCAGATCAGAGGTTATAATGTCTGCTTATATTATTTGGGATAACATAACTATAATCATTTGATGTTTGGACCATGTCCTCTTTCTGATGACATACTTTTGATGAAGTCACAAAGAAAGTTGCATTATTAAAACTCTGGAGATGTATGACTATATGTTGGGATGTCTTCACTGAGCGGTTTAATCACTGCCCCAAAATTGGGTGTGCTTGTTGAAAGGGAAACATTTGGGTATTGTGTTTGTGGGTGGTTGCGGTTGCTATGGTCCTTGGAGTATGGAGCGTATGGATCATTGTTGTTTATAGATGCCAGTTTAGCCAAATAACAGTCCCTAGCATCCTTGCCAAATTTGTCTCCGTATGGCATTCTCTCAGTTTGCTTCTGCTTCTCCAGCCTCGGTGTCATCACAAATAACACATACGTAACTGACAATGACTGATTGAGTTCTTCAAGAGTCATCTTAAAACACACTTCTACTCATAAGCCTTCAAATGTGCCTAACTTAACCAGCTCAGATATTTCTCCTGAAGTCTCTGTAGGTCTCAGTACGTGAACTTCAGTGACAGCTGTATGCATGCTGCAATGTGAATACTTTATTATGCCCTGAGATGACTTTTGTTGTGATTTGGCACTACATAAATAAAAATTGAATTGAATTGAATTTGCAGGGTCAGCTACGTTTCCTCTCTGTGATTAGAACATCTGCTGTCGCCATAACAAACGTTCACAAACAAAGGTAACCAGTTAACAGGAAAACTAGTTGATTTGTAACACCAGTGTTTCGGTTTGACCACAGACCGTTATCTGGTGACTTTCAGGGGAATGTGTTGTTGTTGTGGTGACGGCAGCTGTTGAAAACACGAACAGAACATGTTGGTGTCCTCCTAAAAGTCTGAAATTATCATATGTTCAACACAGTATGTATTTGTCTGGTCCTTTTTGTATTACATTATGTAAATTAAATGGTATCACCAACAAGAAGCATTCACATTTCTTATTTTTCTGAAATCAATCTTTTTAAATAGCTTGTTTGAGAGGAAATGCTGAATCTCATTGCAGTATCCACACTGATGGTCACAAGTTAAACAGATGGTAGGCTGATCAAACCCAGTGAATACTGGCTGTGTGATTACACAGTTTACACAATATTTAGCCCCAAACTCTACTTTTAGTGCGTGCACAATGACAAAGCAGGTTAATTGGTTGAATATTAGCCCCTTTCCGATTGAAGATAACAGTGTAAAATAACAAGATAGACTACAGCTGCACTGCCAATTTATAGGCTATGTTTTGCTTCCCACATTGTAAGAAACTTTATGAGGTGAATTCTTCTTGCTGAGCATAGTTTAACATACGTAAATGGTTGGCGTAGATAATAAACACATTGATTAAAGTAAAACTGGGCTGCCCATACAAACCAAATGCCCGGCCAATTACTCTTCTCTGGCACCAGGGCTGGATAGTAATGACATTTAATTATTAATTGTTAAATAATAAGTGTATGTTCACTTATTCAACTTCGTCTGAGGAAGATCATCTGTGGCTAAAACTTTGGCAGTTGTGTCACACATACAAACTCTGATTGTTAGCCTGTATCATGAAAGAAAGCCAGAGTAGTTTATTGTTTTGATGTCCAATCATGTTAAACTTGATCTGCTGTGTATAATGTTAAATTTGTCATTTAAATAAATGTAAACGGACTTGCTGTTGTTTGTCATTTCACTGTCACCAAGTGCTCTTGGTATGCACATCTAGTAGGCCCTATGTGCTCCTGATTGATATAAATTTAGTGCTAATCCATCAATCTTTTGAACTCCCACCCTAATCCTAAACCAATTTAATACTGTTGAATAATTCATCATAATTATATATTTTCTCCCAAACAACAAATATCATGTGCAGTATGACTTCTAGTATTGTCGTTTAATTGTAGTGGAAATCTGATGATGTTTCATATTTTAAAATAATCCTTGAAAAAATTGATATACAAATATGACTGGGTATACATTCCTAAACTGGGTACAGTGTTCCAAAAAGTAGTAATTTTTAAAACAGTAATTCTTTGCATATTAATTGTATTGTGTGGGGAAAAGTATTTTTGTTCCAGATCATGTAATTATTTTGGATCATATAATATCATATAATTCTACTTAATCAATATACTCATACATCTTACAGTGGTTGGTTCAGGAGTTTCTTTTAAAAGGACAGTTCCACAATTTTTGAGGTCTGTCTTGAAACAACAGTCAGGTGCCCAAATGCCACAATCATTCATCGTGTTCATACTGACCATTAGAAGATCCCTTCATAATGCACTTTCATTGTAAGTGATGGGGGACAAAATCCACAGTCCTCCTTCTGTGCAAAAATGTATTTAAAAGTTTATCTGAAGCTAATATGAAGCTTCAGCATCCAAATGAGTCAAATCAAGTATTTGTCTTTCAATGTTAGTCTTTTTATTGCCAATGTCCCTTTTTGTGTTACTGTACTTCTGCCACAGCTCAACAGGGAAACACTGTCCGAGGAAACACAAAAAGGGACTCTGATGATAAAAAGAATGTAAATGTGGCAGATATCCACTTGATATGACTAAGTCAGACTGCTGAAGCCTCATATAAGCTTCAGATCAACTTTTAAATGCGTTTTTGCACAAAATGATTGTGAGGACACACTGGATTTTGTTGCCCATCACTTACATTAAAAGCGCATTTGAAGGGAATCTTTTAATAGCAAGTATGAACAAGAGGAATGATTACAGTGAGGAAAACCTCTTTCACTGTTCATATGGACACCTAACTGTTGTTTTAAGACACATTTGAAAAATTGTGAACCTGTCCTTTAACAATAAGTAACTAATCAGTGAACAGGAAAAATAACTTAGTATATACAGTTTTATTTTTGCTTTTAGGGTTAGTAGGGTGAGGCATGTTCTATTGCAGCTAAACCATAAAAAATGTCAACACTTGTGAATGAGGTACAAAATAATTAATTTTTATTTTGTATTATTGTCACATATTTTCATGTTCCCTGTTTTTTCTGTATTAAACCGAGACCATCATCTTTCCCTAACCTTAACCAAGTGCTGACAGTGCTTATAATCACACAAGAAAAAAAGATTAACAATGATATAGTTACTATCATCGGATATTATACTGCAAGATCAGTTGGCCCATTTTGGTAGAAAAAAAACAAGAAATATTGTGTCACTGAATATTTTAGTAATACATTAAGTGTAATATTTGCAACTTGCCAGATATATTAATTAAAAACAGATCTTTCTGTTTTGGCAGTATTAAACACATTAGCCAGTTATTTGTTTAGTTTAATTATTTGTTTGTATAGCATATTTAGTTTTAGTTAACTAGTATTTTGTTTTATTCTTATTTTGTTTTGTGAACAGGGTAACACAATGGGTACTTGAGCTTATAGAGGTACGTAGGCAGGCATGCACCTGGATGGGCCAATGTTTTTTACTGGAGCAAGAGAGGCAGCAGGTTTGCCTGCTTGCCTCAGCGGCCTTTTGATTTAGTTTCATTCCGGCTTGATCAGTTTCCATGCTGGGCAATCACAGGCAAGAATAAAAAACATGAAGAATTAAAAATGAAGAGGGGTCTTGCTGCACAACAAAAAGCCCAGGTTATGACTGACTTAAAAAATCTGCTTCATCATGCTCGTTTTTTTGACAAGCCTGTTCCTAATTTTTGATTTGAAGTAATAGGGGAGGTGACTATTTAAACTGGTAAATACTTTCTACACATTTACATGAATGCATAGAAAGTGTTTATCAGTTTACATAGCAAGAAAGGCCAAGGAGAAGTAGGCCAGTGACTTGGAAAATAGGTGAGGCCTTCTAGAAATACAGTGTTCTGTCAATTTTACCAAAAGGATTTTCTCCTTTTAATAGGATCCTTTTCCTGTTTTACCATATTTTTTAATATTATGACAAATTTATATGACTACATACCAAATTATTATATTTTAAAAGGAAGCTTTTCTTGTTATTAATGTATTTTGCTATATCATTAAACTTTCCCATTATTACTCCGTGTATATAAATCCGTGTATCTTGTGAAACATTTCTCATCTCAATTTACAGTGTCTTTGTCCATCCGGGCCAGATTTTCCGCGAAATTCCAACGAAAGCGAAGTTTTTGCATGCTTCCAAGTGCTTAGCCTCTCTCCTGATAACAAATGACAAATGACCTTAGCATAACGAAACAACAACGCAATAAAAACGGTGCTATCCACCTAGAAACACTGCGCAGACATTAGCTCTGCAGTTTATGAGACAGCTCACACTTGGCAACAAGCAGGGTTCTGGAAAGACAGTCATACTCAAATTCACACCTAAATGTTTGTCATTATGGCAGGAATACACAGATGCACTGATACAAAGTTTCCATTGTTATTGATCTATAGTACCCTCAGTTGTTCACGTGAAAAGTGACAGTAGTTGTGTGAAGACCTGACCAACAGAAAGTTAGCTTTTTTTTTTCTCCTCTTATAGCACTATCCAGCTGCTGTGAAACACACACATGCCAGAAAAAAAAGAAAACAAAGTCAGGAAGCAGCATCTTCTGTCAATAATAGTTAAAATCAGTGAGCCAGGCTAGCAAAATAAGGTTGGCAGTAGGAGTAACATCTGGTTACTGATTTGCTGCAGATCTATAAATGGATTTACAGTATTGTCTGCGTGTAACCTGGTTACTTTGGTGTATGTACAGGAGTAAAGAGACAGCACAAGCCCACAACACTATATGAGAATAAAAACAAAGCGTGAGAAGAACAGATGGTAACAATCACCTGATGATTAGCGTGTGGATAGTTGTTTATTCTGGATTATGTATTTTCACACATGCCCTGAACTCATTTTCTCAAACAACACAACTTACAGAAAAGCATTGATTAACATGACCACAAAACCATGATCCATTTGACTGATGTTACATTAAAAAAACATTAAAGGCAAAAGCAGACTCAAGTAACATTAGTTCTCTGTCCCATATATAGAATCAAATAATGGTCATAAATATTTTGAGCTTGTGACATGGTTTGCGAATGTGTAATAGGGTTTTTAGTTTTACAGCTGTAGAAATATTTTGTGTATGTGCAATTAAAATCTGTGCAGGATTTTTTTCAACAGTGAGGTTTCAGGAAGTCTGAGAGACGGACACACAAATTTCCTACCTGTGTGCGCGACACTGAAGTTACAACTACAAACTACAAGTTACGAGTACAAATTTTGACTCTGTTTTGACGTGTGAATCCGATTGGTCAAATGCAGAGTCAGTTTGTCCAATCAGAGCGCAAATGGTTCCATTGCGTTCATCCCCCTGCAGGTCTTGAAAGATGGGGCCTTTTCCAAAGTAGCCCCTACACCTTCTCCCTATCCGCCATATTAAGTGCCATCCCAAACCAACTAGCTGGGAGTGGAAGTGGGTTATAAAAACCTCCAACAGCGAGCCTGCATCTGTTGCAGAGTAAACTGCTCAAACTAACATAGACATTTAATATTGCCACACAGATGTTAAAAACTTAAAGGTTACATTGTATTTAGGGTCAAATATACTGTTCCCTAGTCTAGAAAACGGTAGACGTGGTCATTTGATTGTAAAGTGTTGTATATTTTTGTTTTTTTGCGAAAAACAAGCAGCTTATAAACATAAGAATGCAAAACGAGAAGATGTTTACAAAGAAAAGAAATGCAACCAAAGATGCTTGGGAGTAATTTTAATATTATAATATATGTATGTGTTGTCATATCTCCAGAGACAACGATGTTCACAACTTCTGGTTGTTATATCCCAGTTAGTGGCAGGAGCTAACTATACTTCTGACTACAAATGTATACAGGACAAGGTAAACACTTCCCCCTGAAACACTCATTGTTTCAGGGGGAAGACATTCATTAATGATTGTGCATAAATGTAATTACCACAGATAAATTCTATTAATGCACAACAGGCTTTCAGTAATACTTGCAGTGTTATTGTACCATTGTATTGCCATATACATGTGAAATTTAGCAAATGACAATATAACCCAGGATATCTGATGTGAATAATGAAGCTTGAACGAAAACATTTTTGAATTGCATGATGACAAGTGGTCTTTAAAAAATTGATAATTTTAATGGCATGTCCACTGGCAAAGTGCTAGTGAGCAGTCTGTGGAGACCCTTACCCTCATCTTTTTTCTGCATATTTTTTATTGACTTGACAGCACCCTTGGCAGTCTGCCTGGTTGTGCGTGTCATTTTTGTGAGAGAATGCATTAGAAAAGTGCTCATGTGACAATACTGAAAACCAGTGTTTCCCACAGAATTAGATTCTATCTGTGGCAGTAGCTCACCCAGGGGAGGAAGCGGGGGTTCTCTAATTAATCATTCAATAATACCGCATATAAGGTGCTCCACTGCCAATAGCATACAGCTATGTGCAGCTAACCTTGACAAACCAGCTGTATTTTGACAGTGTTGTGTTAAGAACATAGACTAACTTATCAGAGATAACTTGCAGGGTTTCCGTCAATGTAGTGCAAGTTGACCCACCGCCAGGTCTAAGCATTAGGGAATTAAAAAAAAAAAAAAGTATTTTAATATGTTTTCTAAACTAAAATGTATATAAGTAGTGTAGCTACTTTAAGGAATAGCTCAGTGTATAGCGCGCAAGATAAAGTGTGTCTGGCTGCGCCAACACTGGTCTGTAACTCACACAGACCGCACATAGAACCAGAATTGGAGCAACCCCGCCTGCCATCTGGGGAGAGACTCATTGAGGGCAGACAGAGAGCAGGAAAGTTTCTGCCGAAAACACACACAAAGATCCGGGGAGACATGGTAAATGATAAATGGACTGCACTTACATAGCGCCTCTCTAGTCTTCTGACCACTTAAAGCGCTCTTACACTACAAGCCACATTCACACACACATATGCTAATGGCAGGGGCTGCCATGCAAGGTGCCAACCTGCACATCAGTAGGAACTAATCATTCACACATAGGTTCACACTGTTATGTAGAGTAGGAGGAATGGACCCAAATGCAGAGACTTAAGGCTGAGTGACATAAGGCACTTTATTGAATGCTTGTGCATACAAGACAAGGCTGGCATGACAAAGCAAAACAGAATACCACACAAGCAGATCAAACTGAACAGACTAAACAGGATGGAACAAACCAGAATGAAACAGATCCAACAAAGACTGAACACAAAACCAGGACTTAAAAACTAACTGAACTAACGAAGAAATGACATGCAGGTGGGGAGATGGGCAGAGAAGCTCAGGTGAGGGGAGTGAGGTGACAAAACAGGAGAACAGACAGGGAGCCATTAGGCTGGGAGAGCATGGTAGGACTGACACAGAGAGCTGAGGGGTTCTCTGTGTCAGAGAAGTTCAACATAGCCAGGCTTTCTTTCGGTAAACTGGCTTGACAAACCCTAAACTCGCAATCAGAGATCATTGGTATCACGATGGTGGTTATGATCTTTCTTTGTTAACCCAGGCTTTCTGCTTCAGGTTCTGTGTGTGTTCCCATAAAAAGGGGCGTTTGATGTGTCATTTGACTCTTAGTCTGCATGAAATGGATAGATTGTGTGCCGTCTACTTTAGTCAAGAAGAACAATGGAGGGTTATGAGCAATATAAAACAATTATCACAGCAAAAAGCTGCAAATAAGGCAAGAGAGGAATGCTGGCAGAACATTGCTGGTCGTGTGAATTTGTAAATTGATATATTTATTTTACCACTCAGTGCACTCTCAATGATTCCCACATTCAGAGCTTAAATTTGATGCAGCAGATTTAAACATTATACTCAAGAAGTGCATTTAGATCTGACTCTGTCCCATAATGAAGGATAAGTGGAAATTATTTTAGCTTTTGGCCCAATCAAAGTGAAATTAATTTTATAGATTGAATATTGCCTGTGATTAATACCAATAGACTATCACTTTTCTTTCTTCTTTTTTTTTCAAAGTATTGTCTTCAATAGTGGTTAGTTTTTTTTATTAGTTTCTTTTTACAATTCCAAACACAGTTTGATATATTTCAACAAAATCGCATCCCACAAGTAACCCTTACCTATTGCACCATTATAAATTTACAATATGACATATCAAAACAATGGTAAGTATTATAAAAGACTAATCAATTTTCTAATTGGTGTTCTAATAGCTGCAGTACCAGTAGCGTAAAAAGGACTTGGCAGCAAATCAGGACCAAGCATAAAAACATCCTCCAAAGTGGTATGTAATTGCTGTGCCTTTATCATTCTTTTAGTGTGTGGATGATATGCTGTGTAAAATGTAAAAAGTGTTAATATTATATTTGGTGATAAAGTACTAAATGCATATTTGTCCAGGCAATCTGGTGTGAAAAGTCTTTACAGTCGACGCAGATACTATGGTTTTGCCGGAGCCGCCAGCATTTTATGCAATTCTCTTAAATAATTTTTAGGAGGAGATCAATGATGAGGAGACACTGTCTGGACACTCAGGGATGGCTGTGAGGGTAAACTTATCTTTTATCATATGTTGAAGTTGTGGACCCAGTTATGCCTAATGTATCAATTACATGCTTGTGATAGTCTGCACATAGGTTTAACTGCTTCAGGTGACCTCAAAAAATTAAATAGCTTCACTTGCTGATTTATTTCGCAGGAAGAGGAAAATATGCAACACTCCCCTGAGCCTGTGGCCTCCACCTCTAGGCCTTCAAGAATGCAAAGGGTAAGGGTTTTATATTTTCTAGTAGTCCTATGTCCATTTTTTAGTGAGCCTTACCAAGAACACACCATGCTAGGTGAATCATGAACACTCTACAACATCAATATGACTGAAAAGTCTATCCCATTGATCTCTGTTGCTTGATGAACACTTCAATGTCCTATCAACTAATACTATTTATACAGGTTGGAGCAGACAATGTGAGGGTCCTATACAAAAGGAACCTGGAGCTGGACAATATTAAAAAAGAACAAGAAATCAAAAAGCTCAAATTGGAAATTGAGCAACTGGAGAAGGTATTGCAGTAAATGGTATTTTTATTGGTTAAGCATGATTGACATTGTATACTTATGACTCTTTTTCTCTTTTCCCAGCAAAGGCAGAACAACTAAATAAAAATGTGAAACACATCCTGTGATTGGTGATTTTTTTTCAAGGTTCAACTTGTCAACTAAACTTGTCATTGTACAACACAGGGCTGCAAAACAAGACGAAAGTTGTAGCTCCTTCATGCTACACACATAGAACATAGGCTACAGTATTTACAGATAATTCAATTTGGAATAAAACAGAATCAAAATGATATATGAAATAAAATATTTCTTTCTTTTTTTTTTTTTACATAAAAAATTGATTGGTAATGCCCTGTCTAATGGCTGCCCCAGTGGGATGATCCAGAGTGATGGGGTCAACATGAGGGGTTCTCTCCTTTCAGATGGTGGGAATGTTGTGGAGCACCATGCATGCTGATATGATTTGGCAGGCCCGCTCGGGAGAGACCCTCAGACCACGGAGAGTGTTAAAAAAGGACTTGATGACCCCAAAGGTCATCTCATTCCTGACCCGGCATTTACTGAGGGCCACATTAAAGCACCTCTCTGGTGGTGTCTGTGGGTCAGGATAGGGGGTCATCAAGAACCGTGTGCAAGGGCATCCTCTGTCCCCCAGCAGAAGTCCATCATAGTGCCCTGTTAATAAAAGGAGAGGAAATTACTTGATCAGTGCCACAATTAAACAAGTAATAGCATTAATTGTATATATTTGCCATACCTTGCTAAAACCGATGACCCAGTGATGACTCCCGGGAAATGTGGGAGTCATGAAACGAGCCAGGCTATTTGGCCTCCACACTTGTGACCAATAATTGGTGGTCACAAGTCATCTGCAAAGGCATTTCAGGTTAATTTAACAATGAAAGACTGCAGATTGAGGACCTGAGGACTGAGGATGTGCTGATGAGCTACGGTAAGCGTATTGTGTCATTTCCAGTTGCCGACTGTGTTTACTGATAGCGTTGTTGCTGCTCTCAACTCAGTTGATTTTGCTATATTTCACATTACTGTGGATTAATACCTGCTGTATATTTAAACTTTCATCAGTTCTACACAAGCACTCTCAGAGCTTTCTCTCTTAGCGACTTTTCTCGCTAATCGCAGAGTTGTTAGTTATTTTAGCTCTGCAGCTAGCATTAGCAGCTAACTTAAACTAAACAGTTAGCGATGACTTCTCTCTCTCCCTCTCGTTCTCCTGCTCTCTCTTCCTCGGTGTGTCAAATGTTTAGTTATAATGGTACGTGTAATAAGTGTAGTTTATTTGCAGTGCTGGAGGTGAGGCTCAGTGAATTGAAAGCACGGCTCCGCACCATAGAAAAACAATCAGTAGCTAATGTAGTTAGCCAGCCCCCAGTATCCGGTGCGGGCCGACCTAGCATAGCTCCTACTCCCCTGGTAGTTCCCGAGCAGCCGGCAAGCCAGGGTGGCTGGGTGACTGTCCAAAGGAAGCATAGCCCTAAGCAGAAGCCCACGGTTCACCACAAACCAGTTCATGTTTCTAACAGGTTCTCCCCCCTCAGTAACATACCTGCTGAGAAACCAACTCTGATTATTGGCAGTTCCATAGTCAGAAATGTGAAGTTAGCGACACCAGCAGCCATAGTTAAATGTATTTCTGGGGCCAGAGAGGGCGACACTGAGTCAAATTTAAAACTGCTGGCTAAGAATAAACGTAAATATTTGTCAATTGTCAATATGGATTGTCATCCATATTGGCAGTAACGACTCCCGATTACGCCAATCTGAGGTCACCGAAATTAATGTTGAGTCAGCGTGTACATATGCAAAAACAATGTCGGACTCAGTTGTTTCCTCTGGACCGCTGCCTAATCTGACCAGTGATGACATGTATAGCCGCATGTCACAATTCAACCGCTGGCTGTTGAGGTGGTGTGCAGCAAACGATGTGGGCTTCATAGATAATTGGCAGACTTTCTGGGGAAGACCTTGTCTTATTAGGAGAGACGGCATACATCCCACTTTGGATGGAGCTGCTCTCATATCTAGAAATATGGCTGAGTTTATTAGTCGACCAAAACCATGACAACCCACGGTTGAGACCAGGAAGCAGAGCTACACGCTTCTCTGCACTTCCATTAGAGCAGTTACCTTTCTGTCCTGTGTCTGTCCCCCAACCATTTAAATCAATTAAATCCAAAGTAAACAAAAGAAGAGTCATTCATAAAAATCTAATAAAAAATTAAAACCACTACTGCAATAGTACAACAAAATAAGAGAATTAAATGTGGACTCTTGAACATTAGATCTCTGTCATCTAGAGCCGTATTAGTAAACGATTTAATCTCAGATCATCATATTGATTTATTTTGTCTTACTGAAACCTGGGTGTGTCATGAAGAATATGTCAGCCTAAATGAATCCATTCCGCCCAGTCATATTAATACTCGACATTCCTCGAGATACTGGCCGAGGAGGTGGAGTTACAGCCATTTTCAACTCAAGCCTAATCATCAACCCTAGACCTAAATTTATTCTCATTCGAATGCCTTGTTCTTAGTCTCTCTCACCCAACCTGGAAAACTCTACAGCCAGTTCTATTTGTTATAGTGTACCGTCCTCCTGGCCCGTACTCTGAATTCTTATCTGAATTCTCAGAGTGTTTATCAAATTTAGTCCTTAGTACAGATTAAGTAATTATAGTAGGTGATTTTAATATTCATGTGGACGTCGATAATGATAGTCTCAGCACTGTGTTTATCTCGTTATTAGACTCAATTGGCTTCTCTCAGTGTGTAAATAATCCCACTCACTGTCTTAACCACACCCTCGACCTTGTTCTGATTTATAGGATTGAAAACAGCCCTTTTCAGCACTTTGGCCAGGCTGACAAGATTCATAACTCTATTGATCCATGTATTCCTATAGCTCTCAGTAGTAATGACTTTATGAGCTTCTTTAATGATAAAATTCTAACTATGAGAGGAAAAATTCACCACCTCCTGCCCTCAACAGGCACCGATTTCTCCCAAAACACAGGCACCTTAGAAACAGCTGTAAATCCTGACATATGTTTGGACTGTTTTTCTCCAGTTGACTTTCCTGAACTAACTTAAGTGGTTTGTTCAGCTAAACCATCAACCTGTCTCTTAGAACCCATCCCAACTAGGTTGCTTAAGGAAGCCTTACCCTTAGTTAGCACTTCTTTACTAGATATGATCAATCTGTCTTTAGTAACAGGCTATGTATCACAGACACCTTCTACATAACAATAGTTTATTTGAGGATTTTCAGTCAGGATTTAGAGCACATCATAGCACAGAGACAGCACTGGTGAAAGTCACAAATGATCTCCTAACTGCATCGGACAAAGGATATGTCTCCATACTTGTCCTGTTAGAGACCGCATTCGACACAATTGACCATCAAATCCTTTTGCAGAGACTGGAACATTTAATTGGCATTAAAGGAACTGCATTAAGCTGGTTTCAGTCCTATTTATCAGACTGATTTCAGTTTGTACATGTTAATGATGAATCCTCCATGAAGACAAAAGTTAGACATGGAGTTCCACAAGGTTCTGTACTTAGACCAATACTATTCACCTTGTATATGCTTCCTTTAGGTAATATTATAAGGAAACACTCCATAAATTTTCATTGTTATGCAGATGATACCAATTATATTTATCAATGAAGCCTGATGAAACTAATCAGTTAAACAAACTCCAAGCATGCCTTAAGGACATAAAGACCTGGATGACCTGCAATTTTCTACTACTAAACTCAGATAAAACTGAAGTTATTGTGCTTGGCCCTAAACACCTTAGAAACACATTGTCTAATGATATAGCTACTCTGGATGGCATTACCCTGGCCTCCAGCACCACCGTAAGGAATCTGGGAGTTATCTTTGATCAGGATATGTCCTTTAACTCCCACATAAATCAAATCTCAAGGACTGCCTTTTTTCACTTACGTAATATCGCAAAAATCAGGCACATCCTGTCCCAAAAATATGCAGAAAAACTAGTCAACGCATTTGTTACTTCTAGGCTGGATTATTGCAATTCCTTATTATCAGGCTGCCCTAACAAGTCTCTAAAGACTCTCCAGCTGGTCCAGAATGCAGCTGCACGTGTAATGACTAAAACTAGAAAAAGAGATCACATTTCTCCCATTTTAGCTTCGCTACATTGGCTTCCTGTAAAATTTAGAATTGAATTTAAAATCCTTCTCCTCACTTACAAAGCCCTTAATGGTCAGGCACCATCATATCTTGAAGAGCTCATAGTACCGTATTATCCCACTAGAACACTGCGCTCCTAGAATGCTGGTGGTTCCTACAGTCTTTAAAAGTAGAATGGGAGGCAGAGCCTTCAGCTATCAGGCTCCTCTCCTGTGGAACCATCTTCCAGATTCGGCCCAGGGTGCAGACACCCTCTCTATGTTTAAGAGTAGGCTTAAAACTTTCCTTTTTGATAAAGGCTCGCCTTGGATCAGCCCTTAGTTATGCTGCTATAGGCCTAGACTACTGGGGGACTTCCCATGATTCACTGAGCTCCTCTCTCCTCCTCCTCCTCTCCATCTGTATGCATTCATGTAACATCAATGCATGTCACTAACTTTGCTTCTTCCCCGGAGTTTTTTGTGCTTTCTCATCTCGCAGGAAACCCTGGGTTGCAGGCTGAGCCTTCGTGGTCCTTTGCAGTCCTGTTGGCATCCTTCCTTGGCTATTGCTACTGCTATTGCTGTTGTTATTGTTATTGTTATGATTGTTGTTATTCTGCCCCCCCCCACCCCCCTTTCCCTCTTTCTTTCTCTCTCTCAACCCAACCGGTCAAAGCAGATGGCCGCCCACCAAGAGCCAGGTTCTGCTTGAGGTTTCTACCCATTAAAGCCACTGTTGCCAAGTGCTTGCTCATGGGGGAATTGTTGGGTCTCTATAAATTAAAGAGTACGGTTTTGACCTGCTCTATGTGAAAAGTGCACTGAGATGACTTTTGTTGTGATTTGGCGCTATATAAATAAAAAATTTGAATTGAATTGAACAGGGGGAGACGAAGCGTTTTCTATAAAGAAATGGAAAAGGCTCTCCGCCCGCCCACCCCACTGGCTTCTTTCCCTTCATCTCAACCTCAACCCTGTCATCTTCATCAGGAGTGGAAAGGAAGATGAAAAAGAAGAATGAAGAAGCCATGCAAGAAAAACAAAGAAATAAAGAATTAAATGCTATTTGTTCCTCAAAGTTTTTTTTTAAAAATTTATTTTGAATAAGAAGTATGTTTAATTAAGCATTAAGTTAAGGATGTAAGATTTTCAAGGTTTTAATATGATAGAAGACGTATAATGTACACTTAAGATTACAGCCTACATCTCCTGTACTTATCCTGTAACTACAAGGTAACAAGGGGGAACTAGCAGTGCTTTAGAATACAGCCCCCACACCCTGTAGTTACTCTGTAACTAAACATAACAAGAGGGGAACAACCAACATAACTTACTCTGTAGCTACAGAGGACAATGTGAGAACAGTTTGTTTCAATTTTACTTGCCATCAAACAAGGAAGAACAAAATAAATGAACTACAAAGTTTGCAATCAGAAGAGCATATGAACCATATATTTGTGTTCTGATTCATACCTCATGTTTTATCTTTAGCTATATTTATATTAGCTATAGCTATATATTTATTTCCTGGGATGAAAGGAGACCATGCACAGAGCTGAAAAAAGGATAAGTCTGCACCTTGAGGAGCCGTAATGCCAGATGAAAACAAATACCAAGGAAGACTTTCAACATTTTAATGACTTCAAAATTGTCAACATGTTTTTACGCATAAGTGAGTGACATCTTTGGTGGGTGAATTCTGTCCACCAGGTGGAGCCACGATGCCATAGACGAGTGTCAAGTGATGAAGTTTGCTGGTGAGTTGAATGACAGCTGAGATAGTCTTCAGAGGCCGAAAGCATCCATGACAACACACTGTCCCCTGGACCTTTGTTCCGAAGTAAACACACAGATGTACCCTGTAATTATTTTAAATGCCTCAAAATGAAAAAGGAGCTATGTATTTCACCTGTTTGTCGGTAATAAGGTAATTTTGAAATAAAATCACGTCAGATTTATTATGTGCTGCAGAAGTCATCATTCCATCTTCCCTGATACGTCCAGATTTTTACTCAGTTTTATGGTCATACTGTACCCTGTAATAACACCTAGTGGTTAAATAATAACTATTGTATTAGTTCTCTCTAAATTCTTCCCAAATTTCCAGATTATTGCTCAGTAAGTCGTACATACTCTGTAATAATAGAATAGGTACCTGATAGTTAAACAATAACTACAGTATAAGTAATTTGTAAGTTCCTAAATTGTTACCCCCTTATTCCATAATTTCACATCTTGTTCCCCTGTACAAATGTATTGGTACGTACTGTGCTGGTACACCGTTAGTACAAAAGATTACACCATAACTGCAGAGTAATTACACTGTACATTGCGGGCTGTAATCTAAAGCGTTACCAAAATATTTTAATAAGAAACTACTGTAGATAGACTGGGTTGTTTCATAAACTAACTTACTTAACTAACTTAAGTGCCCTAAATTTAAAGAGATTAACCTGAAAGGCAGTTGTTTTTCATGGATTATGACATAACATAAAATTTGTTCTGTATTTTTACAGTTTATTTCATGTAATTTTGTGGTATGGTTAATTTCTGTAATTTCATGGCATCCATCTGGACACTTTGTTGCCAGATTTTTTACTGTTTTTTTTTGTGTTTTTTTTTACTTTTTTTTTCTTTAAAGTGTATACTAAGAAAATCTCTTTCACTTTCAAACTATACACACATACATCCACAACGTCAACCAGAAATCAACATTGCAAGCATGTTAAACCAAAAGCGAGATTATTTGAGAAGACCATGAGATCAAATCCAGACTCAGTGGCCACAGAGCTGAGTAGCCTTCAGCAAATTATTCAACCTGGTTCTGAATGCACTGATTGAACTGCATCTCTTCATATCATCAGGTAGGGCATTCCACTTAGATGTGCCTTTCACAGAGAAAGCTGACTGCCCAAATGCAGTGTGATGAAATGGTATGGTACAATATTGTATAGAGGATACTCTGGAGGATCTAATACTGAGCGAGTGTTCACAAAGTCACATAGTGGAGGAGGGGCCAAACCATTTAAAATTTTATAAACTAGGCACAAATTTGAAAATATTCTAAAATTCTCAAAGCTCAGTAAATTGTATTTCTCTAGTACCCTACAGTGATGGAAATGCATTGGCTTTTTGTCCAGAGTTTTTAGAGTTTATTTTTATAAGAACTCAAGAGGTTTTATGGCTGTTTCTCCAGCCTGCCCCCAACATGTGATGCAATAAGACATATGGGAAAGAATCATAGCATGCATAAATATCTTGGCTGTGTCCAAAGAGAAACAGTTTCTAATACGTCTAAAATTTGCTAAGTTGTACTTTATGATTTTAACTGTTTTTTAAAACATGTTTCTTACAGTTCAAATTTGGATTCAGTCTGCAGCTGTGTCACAATCCTGCTCACTCAGAAATATTAGCATATAATCTCCAATATTACATGAAAACTATGATAAGAATGTTCCATTGGTGCAAGTACACCATGAGAACAACCTATCTGCTGTCTTAATGTGCACAGTGTTACAAAAAAAACTTCCTCTTGCAAAAAGAACCATGATGTAACGATGAAGTAATAATCACTGAGGGTGAATTCACACGGTGTAATATTTGAATGTGAGGGCAAAAACTGCTGTTCAAAGAAATGACTGATAAAAGCAGTAATGTTAGTGAAGATGGTCCTTGAGTAACAAACTAATGTCTGACTGGGATTATTTTCATCAAAATCTTTTTGACTCCTGTTAAAGTTTTTTTAGTTTGCCCACCTTCCCTGTCAGCTCCTCTATAATCCAAACTTGGTTGTTTATCATCTAAAGTAGTCAAGATTCAAGATTCATTTATTATCATTTTACAACACAAGGTTGTGTAACAAAATGTAATTTGTAGTCCTTTTATGCTACTCACAAAAACAGAAATGATATAATTGGATTAATGAATAATAAGTCATAAAAATAAAACTATTTTTATATTGGAGTGCAGAGGATGAATTGAGGAGTCTCAGCCTGAGGAAAGAAGCTGCTCTGTAGTTGGTGGTATGACAGCCGATACTTCTATACTTTTTACCAGATGGCAGCAGGGTGAACAGGCTTTGGCTGGGGTGGGTATGGTCTTTTAGTATCCTTTGGGCTCTCTCACCTCACCAGTATCACTGATGTTAGGTAGATGGATGATCACCCGTTGTAGAGCCTTCCTGTCTTGGGCTGGGCACATCTCATGCCAATTTGTGATGTTTCCAGTCAGGATGCTTTCTATTCCTCTGTAAAAGTTAACAAGAACTTGGGACAGGAATTTACCTCTCTTAAGTTTCTTTAAGCAATACAGTTGTTTCTGAGCTTTTTTTGTGGAGATGTGTGATGTCTATGATAGGTTTCTGTGATGTTGATTCCAAGGAACTTTGTTATCTCCACTGATGTAGACAAGCGTGTGTGTCTTTGCCTCCTTTTTTCTAAAATCAACAGTCAGCTCCTTGTCTTTGTTGACATCGAGCAGTAGGTTTTTCTCTGAGCACCATTCTGAAAGATTGTTGATTTCCTCCCGATATGAACTCTCGTTGTTTGACATCTGGCCGATGATAGTGGTGTCGTCAGCAAATTTCACAAGAGTTCTTTCCATGTTGGGGTTTGCAGTCATGGATGTACAGTGTGAATAGGAGGGGGCTGAGCCCTGGGGGGCTCCGGTGTTGAGCACTAGAATGGAGGTGGTGTGACCACCAATCCGAACTGTCTTGGGTTTGTTTGTGAGAGAGTCCAATATCCAGTTGCAGAGGTTGGTACTCAAGCCCAGAGTGCTAAGTTTTCCAATCAGTTTCATGGGGGAGATTGTAGTAAATGCTGAGAATTAAATGCTGAAATCAACAAACAGCATTCTGATGTAGGTGCTGTTATTTTCAAGGTGTGCAACAACTGAGTGAAGGACAGTGTAGATGGCATCTTCTGTGGATCTGTTGATTCTGTATGCAAACTGGTGAGTCCAGGCTGTCTGTGATGTTGTCTTTGATGTGCGTGAGAACCAGTTTTTCCAAAGCACTTCATCAGAATGGGAGTGAGTGCCACAGGGTGGTAATCATTTATACTAGACATTGCAGACTTTTTAGGTACAGGGTTGATGGTAGTTGTCTTGAAGCAGGTGGAAACACTCTCCTGTGACAGTGATATGTTAAAAATGTCAGTAATAATATCAACTAGCTGGTTGGCACGTATTTAGTACTTGGCCAGGGACGTTATCAGGCCCAGCAGCTTTATTCATATTCACTCTCAGCAGGATTCTTCTCACATCCACTATGGATACTGACAGTGGCAGGTCCTCTGGAGGCGGAGTGGACTTTACAGCTGACTCTTTGTTGAGGATATCAAAGCAAGCATAGAATGAGTTAAGCTCATCTGGCAATGTGGCCTCACACATTATGGGGGCACTGCTGCTTTTGTAGCCTGTGATGTTCTGGATCACTTGCCACATATCTTTGGTGTTGTTGGTGTTGAGATCTCTCTCCAGTCTCTGCTGATGTCTCTGCTTTGCCTCCTTGATGTCAGCTTTCATTCTTGCTCTGGCAGTGTTCTGCACCTACCATTTAACAGCCAAGTATCTAGGGTGTTAAATGGTCATGCTTCCTTCCTCCACAATCATGCTTCCTTCAGCTGATGATATTATCTAAAATGTTTTTTTAAACAATTCAGATCTTATGAGAGTACTTGGGCTACTCTAATTCTCTTTACTCTGGCCTCAGCTATAAATTAATTGCATGCCTCGAAGCACATCACTCACATTCTTGCATCTTTGCAGTGGCTCCCTGTGAGTTTTAGAATTGATTTTAAGATATTTCTTATTACTTTTAAGGCTTTGCATGATCACATCCCTAGTCGTATTGTTGATATGTTAATCCCTTATGAGCCACAGTGCAGTCTGAGATACTCAGGCAGGGGTCTCCTAGTTTTCCGACCACTTGCTTTGTTCACCAGACCTTTTTGGTCTGTGCCCCTCAGCTGTGTGCCCTGTCTGAGTATCTCAGGCTAGCTACTCTGTAGCATCTTTTAAATCACTTCTTAAAACTCACTTTTATCTGATAGCTTTTTTTTTATCTTGTTTTGGTCTTATTTTTCTATGCTCCTCATTTTTTAGTGTTTCATTCTGTTATAATTTTAAATTCTTCTTTGTTGTTAGTTTTACTGTTAAGCACTTTGTAACTCTGTTTAGAAAAGTGCTATATGTTGTGTTCATGAATATGAATTTGAAAGTTATTATTATTATTTATCTGACGGTGGTGAAAGTATGTGTGTGTGTGTGTGTGTGTGTGTGTGTGTGTGTATGTATGTATTACAATCTATGTGTAGGGCTTAGTGGTGTTGGCTCAACACATGAGGCAAACCATGTATTGTGAATGTGAATAGAGCTCAGTGGCAGTGCAGGGGATTAACATGAGAATAGTGTGTGAGTGCTGGAAGGCCTGTACTTCATTTTTGTCCCACTTCAGCTCATGCTCTCTCACCTCAGCCCTCTGCTCCTCCAAACACTCAGCTGTGGTTCAGTTCTCTACTGTCATCGTTGCCTTACCCTGACTGCTCATAATCTTCCTTACCTCACCCTTCCTTGTACTCATCTTCTGGTGAAACTGGACACAACATGGAGAATAACCACACCTTCCTGTACTTTGCATATGGCAGCAACCTACTGAAGGAGCGGCTCCAGCTCAAGAACCCCTCTGCGACAGTACACTGTGTGGCCAGGTTAAAGGTACAGTCTGACGTTACGAGAATCAACATTCTCTCCTATCTGAATTGTACACAAGTATGACTTCTTTCTTTTTCTATTTTTTCAGGACTATAAATTGGTGTTTGGGAACCATAAAGGCCTTGCCAGTGACCGGTGGCATGGAGGTGTGGCCACAATAGAGCACAGTCCAGGGGACGAGGTGTGGGGTGTGGTGTGGAGGATGAACATGTCTGATCTAGAGTCTCTAGACAGGTGAAGTTTTCATTCATCAATTTCTTCAATGGCCTCTGCTTATTTCCTTAATGTTTCCCTGTGAAACTGACATCCACCATGATATGTGTATTTTTATGTTTGCGCACATGTGCACACACACAGTCAAGAGAATGTGACATTAGGTGCATACAGTCCTGTGGAGCTATCAGTGAAGACAAAAGGCCAGGAGCTCAACTGTCGTACGTACATAATGAACAGCTGTGTGTATGCCCCACCATCACCACAGTACCTACAGGTAAGACTGCTTTCACTGCATCCATGCTTGTGGGCTCACAGTACTTAAATGTAATGCTACAGATCAGAAAGTCATCTTTTCTACCTATTTTTAATGATAAAGCCGATTCCAACAAATCCCATGAAAAGACCAAAACCAACTATGTGTTAGTCTATCTCTCAATACTTTCTGAGAGACTTTCTGAAATACTTTCTCTCTACTTTCCCTACCCTGTCTGTGACTCTAAGCTCCTTCGGAAGATGTAAATCTTCAGCTCACAAATGTATAGTTTCATTATAATTAATATTTTCATAATAATTATTTTTTAATATTTTAATGTATTTCCATTTTTATCCAAAACCACTTTAACCAAAGTGTTGTAGTAACCTAAACCAAACCACACACAAGATGCACAATATGAGTCCCAGTCTCTGGTGTCAAAGTCCTGAGCTTTTAACCTGTCATAATTTCTCTATGATTTCTGTGCAGTACAAGGACCTGGACTGGACTTCCTAGACTAGAAAAACTTTTCCAACATAATCCAGAGCATTTACACTTCCTCAGAAACATGTCTAGCAAAACAATTTAGTAGTATATAAACATTATTTTCAGGGGACAGAGTAGGACCAAAATATGTGTGTGAGCAGGAATTTTTAGAGTGGAGAAATAAACTTGTCAAAAACATTACACTAACAGCAAAAATAACAATACATTTTAAAAGTGAATTTGAACACAAATATACTCAAGTATAGTCAAGTTGAGATAAGAAAAATAAGATTCAACATCAAAATGTGCAATCTGTCACCAATGACTGATTAATTTTGTGGGTATGCATGTTCATTAATTTATCCTTTATTTACTGGCACTGTCTTGGCATTTCTGCGCTGTAATTTTTTGTTGTGCATTGACCGAGATACACAGTGATAGATCTGTAATAAGATCAAATATCCTGATATCATAATATCAGCCCAGCTGATTTATCTAGCTTTCTGGCTGTACATTATAATAATATTCACCTTAGCCATGACAAAACCTACACATGGTACTCAGTAACCTTTTAAAATGTAAATTTGCAGTAGACAGGAATAGCTTGTGTAGTACTTGGTTGATTCAAACTTATTGTTACATTTTGAATCTATAACAATGAAAACTATGATACTGTGATTGAATTTGGGGTAATTTGTTACAACTTTGTAATGATAGAATTATAACCACACAGCCCTGGTCACTAGTCACCCATGGATGACATTGTAAGTGATGCTTTGAATGAGTCTCTCTCTCTCTGTGTGATGTCAAACCTGGTTGTTTTAATGTTGTTGTTTTGAATTAGAAAGACAATAGAACAGATCATGAATCAGGTCAGGGGCATCACCTCCTATTTCCCTCTGTGAAGCATCTGGAATAGGGATCAGTCTGCACACACTCCTCATCACCTGACTATGTGATCAACAGGTCAAAACAGTCAGGATACGCCCTCTCTGCCATGCTACGTTTCATAGTTCTGACAGCTTGTGAGCTAGAATACCAGATTGTTCTTTTGCATGTGAGAGCTCCAAATATGCCTGAGAGAAAAGCAGCATGCAGAGAGGGACAGCGTGGCTTTGTAGCCACAGCTTTGTCTTCTACAGTGTATATACAAGAGTCCACTGTATTGTTCCCTCTGTTATGCTGGGCCTTGTCTCTGTGTGAGCTGTGAGTGAGGTGTTCTCAAACTGTTCACATGGCTGTTACATACAGAACAGAATATAGTGTCTTTAATGGTACAAATGTCGACTACATTTATCCTCCACCCAGGCCCAAATCCAAATGTTCCATAAACTGGAAATTTCAAGGTCATGCTACAGTCTGAGTCACCTAAGTGAACATATGGGAATGTGATGGAGACGGATTCATGTGGACACTGACGGAGGTTCGCATCTGTTGCTGCTTCTGTATGTGATATACTGTTTTTACTACGGCTGATCCACACAAGAGCTATAGTGGTTTAAGACATGATTTTTTGCATTAGCCATGAAAGAGGAGTTTGACAGTGGGCACCATTGTACAGTGTATGGCTATTTTTTTGAATAACCTCTATTTTTCCCCCCAGAATTGTCTTTTTAAACTTTCAAAAATTTGATTGCTTTATTCTGAAGACTGGGACATAAGTGGATGTGCACAGACTTTTTTGGGGGGGCAATTTCTCAATTTTTTAGAAAAAGGGCGCCCCACACTCACTGCATTGTCCCTAAGCCTCCTCCTGATGTTTGCACACTATCTAAAATCATATACCTAAACACACGTACACACACACTGATATACATAGAATAATTGTCATGTTAAAAATACATCTCTACTTCCAACAAAAGATATGGAGACAAACACACAGTGATGTGATTTAGTAGCTCTATTACTTTAGTCACTAGGGGTCACTGCAGTCTGTGAACTGTGAATGGGTGATAGTGATGCAGAGACTTCTGAGTAGGAGATCAATGAAATATATATAGTAATGTAAGCTAAGTAATAGCAACTGATGTGCTAGTTCACAAATGACTATGAAGTATAATATACAGTCAAGTTCAACAGTATGAGTCCATGAGTTCCATGACATGGTGTTAGAAGAGACCCTTCCTGACTGAATGAGATAAGGGGCATGATTGGAGCAGCGAAAATGGTGACGTTTCATGTAATGGAATCGTTTGACTTCACCCAGCCATCGGCATTGGCTGACATGGGGACAGCATTTCTCTCACTATCACATAGCAATGAAACTTAACCAGGAAAATGGTGAAGTTCAAGTTAACTATTTGTTGTATGCTGTGGGCAGTCTGGACTCATTAAAATAGTAGTAGAAAATTGCAGGCCATCCAGGTCTTTATGTCCTTAAGGCATGCTTGGAGTTTGTTTAACTGATTGGTTTCATCAGGCTTCATTGATAAATATAATTGGGTATCATCTGCATAACAATGAAAATTTATGGAGTGTTTCCTAATAATATTACCTAAAGGAAGCATATACAAGGTGAATAGTACTGGTCCAAGCACAGAACCTTGTGGAACTCCGTGTCTTTGCCTTCATAGAGGATTCATCGTTAACATGTACAAATTAAAATCAGTCTGATAAATAAGACCTCAACCAGCTTAATGCAGTTCCCTTAATGCCAATTAAATGTCCCAGTCTCTGTAATAAGATGTGATGATTAATTGTGTCGAATGCGGCACTAAGATCTAACAGGACAAGTATGGAGAGAAAACCGATCTGATGCAGTTAGGAGGTCATTTGTGACTTTCACCAGTGCTGTCTCTGTGCTATGATGTGCTCTAAATCCTGACTGAAAATCCTCAAATAAACTATTGTTATGTAGAAAGTCACATAACTGATTAGAGACTGCTTTCTCAAGGATCTTAGAGAGAAAGGGAAGATTAGATATAGGTCTATAGTTGGCTAAAATGCCTGAATCAAGAGAAGGCTTCTTAAGAAGAGATTTAATTACAGCTACTTTAAAATACTGTAGTACATAGCCTGTTACTAAAGACAGATTGATCATACCTAGTAAAGAAGTGCTAACTAAGGGTAAGGCTTCCTTAAGCAACCTAGTTGGGATAGGGTCTAAGGGACAGGTTGATGGTTTAGCTGAACAAATCACTTAAGTTAGTTCAGGAAAGTCAACTGGAGAAAAACAGTCCAAACATATGTCAGGATTTACAGGTTCCTGTGTTTGGGGATAAATTGGTGGCTGTTGAGGGCAGGAGGTGGTGAATTTTGTCTCTAATAGTTAGAATTTTATCATTAAAGAAGCTCATAAAGTCATTACTACTGAGAGCTATAGGAATACATGGATCAATAGAGTTATGACTGTCAGCCTGGCCAAAGTGCTGAAAAGGAACCTAGGGCTGTTTTTATTCTCCTCTATTAATACTGAGTAATAGGCGGCTCTGGCATAACAGAGGGCCTTCCTATATCCTCCTTTTTAAAGGGGCGATGGAGTCGAGTGTTATTCGCAATGAGCCTGCAGCACTATCAACAAGATTATCAATTTGGGAGGGACTAAAATTAGCATAAGAGTCCTCTGTAGTATTGAGACATCGCATTGAATTCAATACTGATGGAATTGCTTCCTTAAATTTAGCTACAGCACTATCAGATAGACATCTAGTGAAGACATTTTTGTCTAATGGCGTGCAATCCAGTAATAGGAATTCAAAAGAAATGGTCTGATAAAATAGGATTTTGTGGAAAAATTATTAAATGTTCAATCCCATAAGTCAGACCAAGGTTGAGGGTGTGGTTAAGACAGTGAGTGGGTTTATTTAAACACTGAGTGAAGCCAATTGAATCTAATAATGAGATAAACGCAGTGCCAACACTATCATTATCAACGTCCATATGAATATTAAAATCACCTACTATAATTACTTTATGTGTACTAAGGACTAAGTTTGATAAAAACTTAGAATTCAGAGTACAGACCAGGAGGACGGTACACTATGACAAATAGAACTGGCTGTAAAGTTTTCCAGGTTGGGTGAGAGAGACTAAGAACAAGGCTTTCAAATGAGTTATGATTAAATTTAGGTCTAGGGTTGATGATTAGGCTTGAGTTAAAAATGGCTGCAACTCCACCTCCTCGGCCAGTGTCTCAAGGAATGTGAGTATCAATATGACTGGGGGGAGTGGATTCATTTAGGCTGGCATATTCTTCATGAGGTTTCAGGTTTCAGTTAGATAAAATAAATCAATGTGATGATCTGAGATTAAATCGTTTACTAATACGGCTCTAGATGACAGAGATCTAATGCTCAAGAGTCCACATTTAATTCTCTTATTTTGTTGTACTATTGCAGTAGTGGTTTTAATTTTTATTAGATTTTTATGAATGAATCCTCTTTGTTTACTTTGGATTTAATTGATTTAAGTGGTCAGGGGACAGACACAGTTTCTATGTGGTTTTGGGTGGGTAACTGCTCTAATGGAAGCGCAGAGAAGCATGTAGGACTGCAGCTCTGCTTCCTGATTTCAACTCTGGGTTGTCATGGTTTTGGTCTACGAATAAACTCAGCCATATTTCTAGATATGAGAGCAGCTCCATCCGAAGTGGGATATATGCCGTCTCTCCTAATCAGACCATGTCTTCCCCAGAAAGTCTGCCAATTATCTATGAAGCCCACATCGTTTGCTGGACACCACCTCGACAGCCAGCAGTTGAATTGTGACATGCGGTTATACATGTCATCACTGGTCAGGTTTGGCAGGGGCCCAAAGAAAACTATGGAGTCTGACATCTAACCCTAATCGAGAGTCGTTCCCGCCGATGTGAATAACAATCGTCCCATATTTACGTTTATCCTTAGCCAGCAGTTTTAAATTTGATTCTATGTCGCCCGCTCTGGCCCCAGGAATACATTTAACTATGGCTGTTGGTGTCGCTAACTTCATGTTTCTGACTATGGAGCTGCCAATAATCAGAGTTGGTTTCTCAGCAGGTGTGTTGCTGAGTGGGGAGAACCTGTTAGAAACATGATGAATTATGAAACATGGTGAACTGTGGGCTTCTGCTTAGGGCTATACTTCCTTCGGACAGTCATCCAGCCACCCTGGCTTCCTGGCTGCTCGGGAACTACCGGGGGAGTAGGAGCTACACTAGGTCGGCCCACACCGGATACTGGGAGCTGGCTAACTACATTAGCTACTGATTGGTTTTCCATGGTGCGGAGCTGCGCTTCGAATTCACTAAGCCTCGCCTCCAACACTGCAAATAAACTACATTTATTACACGTACCATTTTCACTAAAGGAGGCAGAGGAATAACTAAACATTTGACACACCGAGCAAGAGAGTGACTAACAACTGTGGGATTAGCAAGAAAAGTTGGTCAAAGAAGGAGAGAGCTAAGAGTGCTTGAGCAGAACTAGCATAGGTTTAAAATATACAGCAGGTATTTATCCACAGTAGTGAGAAATATAGCAAAGTTAACTGAGCTGGGAGCAGCAAAAACACCATCAGTAACCACAGTCGGCAACCGGAAATGACACAATACACTTACCGTAGCACGTCAGCACGTCAGCTGATGTCAGTTGTAGCTGCTGCTGTCAGCTGTAGCTGCTGTAAAACTAAGCTTGTGGGGGCAGTGAGAATGGTGACCAGTGCATGGTTCTTAGGAGCCATTTCAGAGGACACAGATCTTGATGAGGACAAATGGTTCACAGACCTGCTAATTAATGGTACCACTGTACAATTTAGAATTGACACAGGTACAGGCATTATTACAATATTAGAACACACATACCTAAACCTGCCCCAGTGCCTTCTTAGAAACACAAGAGCAATTTTCAAAAGCCCTGATGGAAAGCTTACTACTTACTTAACTACTTACTACTAAATTTCTAACTGACTCCAAAAGAAATTGACATAAATACACACTAACCTTACTACTAACCTGCTTGAACAAAAAATAGATAATCAAATGGGGCATTACGGGGAGTAGATGGGATTTGAGGCTGTTTTTGGAGACATTGGGCTGTTAAACTCTGAGCCGGTGAAAACAGAGCTCAGATTGTGTGCAGAGTCCTATAGTATCACCACACCATAGCGTATTCCTTTCCCTATCCTGCATCAAGTGGAAGAAGAATGGATGCTGTCTCTAGGCATTATAAAGGAGCTTAAAGAAGTACTCCCATCGTGCCTGTGATTAAAAAGAACAAGCAACCCAGAATCTGCGTCGATCTAACTAGACTCAACAAAGCAGCGAAGTGGGAGGGGTTTATTCTACCCACACTGGAGGACATTGCACCAAAGCTCTCTGGTGCCACAGTTTTCTCAGCTGTTGATGCCTTGAGTGGATTCTGCCAAATACCACTTGTCAGCAGCAGGGAGTTCACAACTTTTATCACATCAGTGGGCTGCTTCTGTTTTCAGAGGCTTGCTTGTGGAGTTACGTCTTCCCCGTTAGTATTTCAGCAAAAGATGAGCCCTCTCCTGAGAGATCATGCAGTGACTGTGTTGGTGATGCACAATATCTTGTTTTTTTACAATAAAAAATACTACAACCACAACCTCAGAGCAGTAATGTAAAAGGTCCTAGGTAAAAGTGTCAGTTTGGGAAATCTGAAATCCTATATTTTGGGCACATCGTTGGAAAAAATGGTATCAAGCCCAACACTGGAAAACTCAGAGCACTGCCCAGCCCCACCAACATTCCAGATGGCAGGTTCCTCATCAACAGCCTACCAATAAACAATGCTGTGTGGATTTGGGGAGAGGCATGGGAGCAAGTATTTAAACAAGTGAAAGCCATGTTGACCACTGCACCAGTTGTGGCGTATTTTGATGCAACCAAGCCGTCGTTAGTGTAGATGCAAGTAGTTATGGGGTCCGTTCCACAAAGCAGGTTCAACAAACTCTGAGTCTAATCCTGAACTCTGAGTTGACCTACTCTGAGATAGGAAACTCTGAGTTTCCGGTTCCAGAACAGCTGATTTGAGTCAGTTTAATCAACTAGTAGTTTCACCTGGAGTTAAGCGCGTGCACCACAACTATAAAAAGCCAGCATCAATGGAGCCCCGATTCAACGAGTCACCATGGCAACGGGGAAGAGGAGGGCTGCGTTTTTCGCCCCACTAGAACTAGGAATCTTAATTCGCTCATACGGCAAGTTTGAGCATGTTTTCAGAAAGAAGTGCAACACAGCTGCAGCTGCAAAACAGAGGGAGACGGTGTGGGAGAACATTGCTGCTCGGGTCAGTGTATAAGTTTAAATGTAGTCCTTTGTAATCACAATAATATTACAGAGGAAAACTGCTTGAATGGTCGCCTATTAATTTATTTCATTTAGGTGCAATGCCGCAGGGGAGAAGCGCACTTGGCAGCAGTTTAGGATGAAATATAAAAACATTGTTCAAACAAGTAAAACCTCGACATAATCTCATGGGGGTACCTCATTTTGATCATTTTTTACATTGTAAAGTAACTATTAAAGCTGCAAACAGCATTGAACGGGCCTTCGCGTCCTTGCGCACGTCGGGCCACGGTGCAATCGAAGGGCTTCTGTGACGGGCATGTAGATGTCTTCAGACCCGGGCTGTTTTCAGACAGTGCAAGAAGGAGATAAACATCACTTCCTTTGTCCACTATTTTGCCCGCTGTTGGGGCTGCTTTACTGAAATTTCGTAAGGGGCGCTATTCAGTCAGTTTGCATCACTGATGGAATATTGTCATGTACATGTGTTCAGGCCGGGAGTCTTATCAAACATGTAAAGTTTGGTGCGGATTGGAGCATTTACAAAAAAGTTATAGCAACTTCCTCTGTAATGGCGAAACATCAAATCTCAACAGTGTGAGGATGAGAATTTTCTGCAGGGTGAGACATGGCTGCCTTGCTCACACCTGTGTCATAAAAATCATGCAAGTTTTGTGTCCATTCACTTGAATTTCAATTAGTAAATTGAAAACCCTTGATGAGTTTGTGTGTAAAACAAATTAATTTCCTAATTTTCATCAAGTCTATTTTTAGGATTGTAAAGACTTTTAACTAGGGATGCACGACATTGGATTTTTGCTGATATCCGATATGCTGATATTTCCAACTCATCGTGGTCCTCATATAGGCTATAGTCTTTCTTGATCATTAGTACAATATATGATTGCATGTGTAATAGTCTCCTCAGCTGAGTGGGAAAAAATATGTGCATATATCAACATTGGCAATTGGCAAAAATGAAAGTCAAAAAGTAATTGTGTTAACTAACTAATTGTGATCCAATATTGAACAAGATAATCATGATTATGATTTTTGCCATAATCGAGCACCCCTAAAAACAACATAAATTGTGATTTACATACACACACACACACACACACAGTTTAAATATGTATATGATAAATTGTAAATATGTATGCAATGAATTGTTTTCTTAAAGAAACTGTTACTTGAACATTTTTCAGTGTGCTCCTAAAGTTATATGTGTGCTCCTAATTTTTTTTCATTTAGGAGCACATGTACTCCTTGAAAAAAAAGTAAGAATTGAACACTGCTGTCGGATGTGTAGAAACACTAAGTAACTGGAATGTGAGGATTAAACGCTGATGTCAGATGTGTAGAAACACTAAGTAACTGGAGTGTGGCGCAGACCAAGGGCTTCTGTCACAGGCATGTAGATGTTTTCAGACCTGGGCTGACAGGTCTTACTTTACTCATCCCCCCCTCCCATTCTCTCTCTCTCCCTCTCAGCTGGAGAGAAGGATTTCAGAGTACTCTTCTTGTGAAATATCCTGATTAATCCCATGACTTTGGCCAAATCTTACATTAATAATCACATTTTTTTGTAGGAATTTTCGACGCAAATCCATTGATACAGGTTTGAAAGTGGTTGGACTTATAGTTTAGACGTCAGACGCCCCAGTTTGGCACAAAGTCCATGCCCAGAGATTGCCTCCCCATTGGTTTACATTTTAAGGTGTGATGTTGCACTCCAACTTTCAGGGCTTACTAGATCTAAACCGTTCGAGTTATTACAAAGTTCTTAATAACTTTTGTTCAGCACAGTGTGATAAGTCATGTATTAAAGTTTGAAGCCGATACCATTAACGCCCTAGGAGGAGATAGCGTTTATTCAAGGTCCAAAATTGGCACAAAGTCATACTTTCATGGGTGAACTGCAGACTTCCTGTTGGATTTAGGTCAGGGGTGTCAGTGTATGATTTGTAGGTCTTGATGAGACGAATAATTGAGTTTTGGTTCGATCTCTCTACAACATTCCTACGGGCTGTGGCGGCCATTTTAGATACATAGGTGGCGCTCTCGAGCACATTTTGGCACTTTGGGGGTTCATTTTTACATTTTATCAAATATTTCACCAGACCTGATGTGCGTGCCAAATTTGGTGAGTTTTTGAGCATGTTTAGGGGGTCAAATTTAGAGTTGAAGTGGCGGATTAATAAAGAAAGAAACAAACACGCGAAATACAATAGGGTCTTCGCCCTTTGGGCTCAGGCCCTAATTAAGTGGCTGTTTGACTGTGCAGTTGTTTTATCCCCAACATAATGCTGGTTTCACATACATAAATGTCTTCTCATCTACATCATGTTCTGTTAAATAACTAAGCCTATTTAAACTAACACAGACTTCTACTCAGCCAACAGAAAGAAGGCAGATGCCCGTAAAACGGGTGGTGGCCCAGCACAGCCACCTCTAACAGAGGCAGAGAGCTGGCCATAAGCCAGAATTTAGGAAGGCCAGTGGCTGGCTCTGACATTGTACAAAAAACTTAAATAAACTTAACTAAAATAAACTTAAATAAACTTAAATAAAAAGAAACGCAGCACAACACACAATATCTGTTGGGATGTGAGAGCATGACTATGATTGGTAATGTTGCAAATGTAAGGACAAATTAGGTTGTGTATGTAGATGATGGACTGTGACGTGAAACGGTACCGCTCAAAAAGATAATTGTCTGGAAATGCTAGAACATCTATGCGCGGTCTGATAACCATCTCTCGACAAATATTTAATTCTCTGCGCAGTAATGCTGCACCTTCATCCACGGGATCGTTATCAAAAGGACATGCCATGTTAGTGAAAAAGTCGCCACTTACTGTGCCTAATGGACTTCTAATATACAGACTCTGATTTTTTTTTAATGATTTTTTTAAATGACAGACGGCAGAACTAGGCTACGCCAAAACTCGCCTGCTGACTGAATGAATGAATGAATCAAATGGAGTGTGCGGCTCTGAAAGAGGGGCGGAGACTGAGCGAAACTCGAGGTTCATTGAGAAAAACCTGGTCCCAACCAGGTTAGGTTCATAGTCTGTTACTACGGTAACTGACCAAGAGCTTAAGTTACCTCTCTCTCTGAAACAGGCTAGAGTTATCCCTCTTTCTCTGGTTTGAGTTACCTCCCTTTTTGAAACGGAAAACTCCGAGTTTCCCTCATTTCAGGGTTAACAGACTCTGAGATTTCACTAAACCTGCTTTGTGGAACGGAGCCCTGGTCTGAAAGGAGCTCTGTATCAGTAGCAGGGAGATTGACTCTGGCCAGTTGCCTTTTGCTCACAAACACTGACTGATATGGAGCAACGCTACAGTCAGATAATAAAAAGAATGTCTTGCAAGTGTGTGGGCATGTGAGTGGTTTGTCAGGTACCTACAAGGTATGGAAAAGTTATAAACCATTTGCCCCTCTGATAAACTCATATGACCTCGATAAAGCACCTGCAAGATGCCAGAGGTTGTTAATATATCTGATGTAGTTCTGTAGTAGTCCCTGGAAAGCAGCTTGTTGTGGCAAATTCTTTGTCTCACAACCATCTGCAGGACAGTGGTGTATCTGACACTGAACACGATGCAGGTGGCCTATGTGCAGGTGGTGATATCAACAACACCAATAACAGGTGACAGATTAGATGCTATCAAGAGAGGCTACATAATCTGACACACCAGATGGTTTGTTACACAGAACCATCTGAGAAGTTCTCCTTGGAAACTGTTTGGAAAAGGGCAGGCATTTTCAAAAATTATCTGAAAAAAACCATCTGGATCACCATCTACCACCATCTTACCTTGCAAGGCAGCTGGATTTGCGAAATTGGGAGATTGCAAGATCACGCAAGAATCCTGATAAGACACTGATTGGTCCGAACCACCAGTGATTTGGACACAAGCGCATAACTTAAAGCCTGACAAGATGGATTCTCGTCTGATCTTCTGATCTTGCGAATCCAGCTGCTTCGCAGGGTAAGAGGCTACTAGCAAGGATGCCGACCTTCAGAGGGCCGCTTGCTACATCAGTATAGGCTGGCCTGTAGACCTCTCACAAATATCACACACTGCATTCCATGCTGCCAGAGCTCACCTATCAGAAGTTGATGGACTCCTTCTGTATGATGATAGACTAAGTGTCGTGGGGGGGCCAACATGTCGTTTTGGTGGCCAGGGATTTGGTGGTCAGGGATTGGATGAGACATCACTGAGATGGTAGAAATATGAGTTCTGCCTGAGGAACCAACCTACTCCCCATAAATCTCCCGGTGCCCCTGTCACTCCAGTTCTCACAGCTTCCCTCAGAGGATAGAGGACCTCAGTAGGGAGAGCGGTTAAAACTCCTATCAGGTTCAAAGACCATGTTCCAAAGTAGGACTGTTAATCCCCATGTTGTATGTGCATAGGAAGTTGAGGATGTTTTGTTACCATTACACCAAGTTCCAAAAGAAAAAAAAGAGGCAGATGTAAAATGAAAAAAAGTGAAATGTATTTTTGGACACAGTATCTGTTATGTGTTTGTGTTAAGAAGTTGCAATGACTAGCAATTAATATTTGTTTTTCACTTTATGTTAGAAGCTGCATTGAAATATTTTTTCCTGGTGGGAGAACTAAACAAAAAAGGAAGATATGATGTGATTTAGATGTAGCTCTATTACTTTAGCCACTAGGGGTCACTGCAGTCTGTGAACTGTGTATGGGTTATAGTGATAGATGGACTTCAATGTACAGTATGTATAGTGTCCTAGGAGAGGGATCCCTCCTGTTGCCCTTCCTGAGGTTTCTTCCATTTTTCCCCACCAAAGTTTTTATTTGGGAGTTTTACATTATTCAATTTGAGGGTCTAAGGATAGAGGTTTTTGTATTGCTGTGCATTGTAAAGACCCCTGAGGCAAATTTGTGATCTGTGATATTGGACTGTACAAACAAAATTGATTTGATTTGACTTGAGTGAGACAAGCTAAGTGATAGAAACTAATGTGTTATAGTCGGGTCATGAATGACTACAAAGTAAAATAAACAGTCAAGTTCAGCAGTATGAGTCCGTGAGTTTCATGACACATACTATATTATTATTAATTATTATTTCTGTAATGATACACTTGTTGGCCGGCTGTTGCTTTTTACGCAAACCAGGTTTCAAAATAACAAATAACTACTTCCCTTTGCTGCCTCCTCACCTCTGTCTCAGGCAGTAATTAGAATCTGTCAGCAGTGCAACTATATGCAAAAATGCTATGCTATTTTAATGTGCCATAGGTGTCTTTAGTATTGCTATTACTACTGATGCTACAAGACCACAACTCAAACCACAAACGAATCAAGTTTTGTACTGTAGGTTGAGGAGAAGTTCCCAGTTGGATAGGTTCTTACAGATATACAGCGGCTTGTTTTAGCCTTTCATAGATTTCTTATGTGTTGCTCAATCACACTCTTCTGCCACCCTGACTGAACTAGCATTTACTGTGGTGTGAGAAGCAGACAACCACTAGTGTGAGTGTCTATTTGGTTGTCCATAGGGATTGAAAAGACTGTGCAGTGTTTGAATCTACTCTGGATACTTCAGCCTGTCTGTCCAACACACAAGGAGACAGACTGTTCTGATAATATAAGCAAGTTGCTCTAGGCAGAAACACAAAAAAGGAACACGTCATGCAGGTAAATGAACTGTTGTAGAAATCCAGAAAACACTGTTCTTTGCCTCCTGCCCACCGGTGACGCTACCCTCATCAGCAGAGTCATCTGAAAACTTCTGCACATGACAGGACTTAAGAGGAAGGGTGAGAGGACAGTCCCCTGCAGTACTCCTGTGCTACAGCCCACCCATTCAGACACATCTGCACAGCCGCACAAACTGTAGTCTGTCTGTCAGGTAGTCAGTAATCCAGGAGGTTAAGGAGTCATCTACCTGCATCCTCTGGAGCTTTTCTCCCAGCAGCACAGGCTGAATTGTGTTAAAAGTGCTGGAGAAATCAAAGAACATGATTATAACAGTGCTGTGAGAGAGGTGAGAGAGGGCTTGATGAAACAGGTAGGTAGGTAGGTAATGGCATCCTCGACTCCAACCTGAGGGTGATAGGCAAACTGCAGTGGGTCCAGGGAGGTGCTCAGCTGAGGTCTGAGATGGGCCAACACCAGTCTCTCCAGGACTTTCGTTGTATGGGATGTCAGGGTATGTATGGGGTAGTCATTGAAGGCAGCTGGAGATGACTTCTTTGCCACCAGAACACGGCAGGATGTCTTCCAAAGCACAGGAACCCTCTCCTGACTCAGGGTCAGGTTAAACAGGTGCTATAAAATCCCACATAGCTGGCCAGTACAGGCCTTTAGGACTCTGGGGCTGATCACATCAGGGCCTGCAGTCTTGTTGTGGTGCAGTCTCTGTTCATACCTGGCATTAAAATGCATCTTGGATGATCCTATCACAAATGGACAAGTACAGTTGTGAATGCACTCAAGATGCATTGAGGACACATTGAGATCTCAATGCTCAGACCACATTTGGAGGTGGTCTGGGCCACATATGTCTACGTTCTTTTAGCAGTGTGTACCTCAGTGTGGCCACATTGAAGGACTGCCACTCAACTGACGTTCTCTGCATAAGCGGAAGTATATACTCATTCGCGCGCCAACAGCCTCATATTGCAATGTGAAACAACAAGAAGAGACCTCAACAACAGGCAAAATGGATTCTCGTGGAAGGAGTGTACATTAAACATGCTGTCTGATTTCCATTGGTGCTGAAGAGGTTTGATTTTTGCCACACGCCAAGGTCTTTGCAAACTTCTTTTAATTTCCAGCAGACTAGGCACGGGAAGTGCTTTGCTGCCTCCTGTGGGTTAAAAACAACAACGCATTTGGTCTTTGCAAACAGGATTAATGTACATGTTTAATTGCATATATAGCGGGGAAGTGAGATCTGATCACAAGTGGTCACTCGAGACACATGTCTCAAGTGACAGGAGAAGCCTTGACTAGCAGAATGTGTTCACACCGAACTCCAGCACACTCCTGCGGCCCCTATTTTTATACTTGGTGATTTTAATCATTGCAGGCTCGAGCTAGCCCTACCTGGATTTCATCAGTATGTCAAATGTGGAAAAAGGAATAATAGAGTTCTGGACAAATGTTTTGGGAATAGGGGTTTACAAAGCTAAGGCTCTCTCTCCTCTCTCCAATTCGGATCACTCTATCGTTCATCTCCTGCCCACATACAAATCTGCACTCAAGTATAGCAAGCCCCAGCACAAGACAGTGCTGCAGTGAACTGAGGACAGTGTGGAAACACTGAGGGGCTGTTTCCTTAGCACTGACTGGAGCATCTTCTATAACTTGGAGCTTGATGAGGCTGTTGATACAATTTCAGATTATATTAACTTTTGTGTTGACATTGTAGTGCCTACAAAGAACATTTTACACTTTCCCAACAATAAGTCACACATTACTAGGGAGGTTAAAGACTGTATTAACAAAAAGAAACTGCCTTTTAGAAATAAAGGCTGTGGGGCAGTATGAAAAACTTGACAAACATGAATTGTCAGAGGAGGAAACAGATTATTAACCTGAACAAACTAGAGGGAGCTAATTAACTGAATGACTTTTTTCTCAGGTTTGAAACACAGGACTTTTCTCAGGAGGGGGCTGAGGTCTTAGACTCTATAACCAACACTGATGCCCCTGATTGGCTAGAAATTGATCCACAGCAGGTTCAGACTATTTTTAGTAAAGTTTGCTATAAGAAATCTATGGTACTGGATGGCTTGTCTGCTGTCCTGCTAAATCATTGCTGATATGAACTGACTGCTACTTGGTGCCTCAGACATTGTGCCAGCTCTCTGGAAAAAGTCCATAATAATTCCAGTACCTAAAGTTACATGCCCTTCTGCCAATAATGACTTCAGACCTGTAGTGTTAACTTCTGTGGTAATGAAATGTTTTGAGAAGGTGGTGGTTAACAAGCTCAAGACAGAGGTGGCTTCCTGTATGGATCCTTTTCAGTTTTCCTACAGGCAGGGGCAGAGTACAGTGGATGCTGTCATCAGTGTGACTCACTTAATCAGCAAACATTTAGAGGACACTAAGGCTTATGCGCGGGTTTTATTTGCAGATTTTAGTTCACCTTTTAACACAATACAACTTTACCTGCCTGTCCAGAAATTAAAGGACATGCAAGTCAATTTTTCTTAATCAAATGGTTTTATTTTATGTTTAACAGATAGGTCCCAACAGGTTAAGGTGAATAGCTCTCTCTCAGAGGTCAAAAACTGTAGTACAGGGGTCCCTCAAGGCTGTGTAAGTTCACCTATCCTATTTACACTGTAAAAAAATGATTGCAGAAGCTGCTAGCCAAATAATTATGTCATTAAATTCTCAGATGACACAATTATTTTAAGCCTGCTGAGGGCTGATGACTGCCCCTCTGTATACCACAATGAGATATCCACTTTTAAGGTCTGGTGCAACAGCCGACACTTTTATTCTAAAGATCCAAGGGAGGTGAGAGCCCATGAGCCTGTGATTGCTGGCAACAGAGACATTGAACAGGTGTGCTCCTTTAAGTATCTGGGCATAGTAATGGACAATAACTTAAAATGGAATGTTCACATTAAGTATTTGTGTGCTAGGCTGGCTCAAAGAATTCTGGAGAAACTTTCTCCACCAACTCAGACTGTTTGTTGTGTGTACAGAGATGATGTTTACATTCTACAATGCGGTGCTGGAAAGCATTATCAGGTATGGCATCATGGTACAGTACCCTAACGTTCCAGCTGAAAACTAGATTGGCTAATATGGTGAAGACAGCTATGAAGGTGACAGGGAAGAAGGATTACCCGTCCCTCCAAACCACCTATGAGAGAACGGTGGTCAGACAGGCGCATAGGATATTGGAAGACCCGTCACATATCTTATTCCCTGACATTATTACCTTCAGAGCAGACGTTATAGAGCTAACAGATGTATAAGTAACCATTTTAAGCTTTCCTTTGCCCCAACTTCTATTTCACTACTCAATAAACAACCAGCCCAACCCCCATGTTTGTAGTGCCTCAAGCTCAGTGTAGGAGATGTTATAAGGAAGTAGGCTTTGTGGTTTTTTAGTCTAGGTAGTATGTTCTATGATTGTTGAGATTTTATCTATCACAAAGTGAATTATGTGTCACTTTAGCATGGGTTATGTGCAATAGGGCGTGGCTGCACTTGGAGTGAGCTCCTGATTACATCTCAGACTTGGACCTAAAAAAGTGGAACATTTTGTAAAAGAACCTTCAATAATCTTCAGCAAGGACTCTGAAGAAGAAGTAATAGCATTGATCAGCAAGAACAGAAGAGAAAATATCGTCTTTGGATATATTTTCCAAATCAAAACAACTAGCTGTCAACTGCTAACTGCTACTTGCTGTTACCAATATTCCAAAGGAGATACAGCACTAAAGAAGCTAACAGAAGAGTTATTTTATGAAAACCAGAAGAAAAATTAAAGGATCCTTGCTAGTAACATAATCCATGCATGCTGGAGCCTCTCTATGCACCCTGGACTCTAGAAGGCAAGGTCGAGAGGAGGTTGCGGGTGCACCGGGCCAGTGCTGAGGGGCTTAAGAGGAGCTTCTACCCTCAGGCCACTGGGATCCTGGATGGGATTGCTGCCTAGGACTGTCCTCCGAGGCAGTTTATCGTACCCCAGAGCATGCCTGTTAAAAACTGCATCAAGTTCAAAGCAGTTTTTCATCAGAAAAAAGACCTGGGCTGTGTTTCATGGAGTTCTTTTTGGACTACTGTTGGTACTCACTGCTGTATTGCCTGTATGTGTCTGTCTGGCCAGAGCAATCAACGTTGATGGAACACCTGGGACACCAAGTGATTGGGCTTGGGCCAAATGCTGGCTCATGGCCAGTTGACGCTCCTACAGTGAGTTTTCATCATAACTTACTGCAATATTTTATATTTTGCAATCTATTCCTCTGTCCTGCGGCATGGATGACCCCGGTGCTAGAGCAAATCACCGATCCAGTGGACCAGTCATCTGCCACCCTGTTTCGGAGAATAGCAGGTCTCCTCTCCTGTTCTTCGGAGATGTTCAACTAAATCCTGGACCAGTGACCCCTGGAGCACTGCAGAACTTTGGTGCTGATTTGTGCCTGAGTGTGTCTGGGACTCCTCTGGTGCTGGTGATGAGTGAGCATCAACTTTCTAAGTCAGGCTTCTCCCTTAACAGACTAAACTTTGTTAACACCAGGCATGATGTCTCAATGAATAACTTTTCGCTACTGGACTGTGGAGACCTTGATAGGTCCAGTGTCTCTCTCACAAAACCTGCTGCTGATGCCACTGTGTTGAAACCCTGCAGGAGGCAGAGGTTATTCAAAACCTTCCAAGCTGTCAATCATGCAAAAGTCTTATGGGACCAGGAGCTCAAACTGAGGGGGGCTATTTGGTGGACATTTTCACATCAGAAGCATTACTGCAAAGAGCAGTCAGTAAACAAACAACTCCTGCGAGTATGTTCACGGTGCCTGGATACCAATGTTTTAGAAGGGACAGACCTGATGGAAGAGGAGGAGGGGTGCTTTTTTATGAGACAACATCAAATGTGAACATATCATTTACAGTGTGGGTAACACGTTAGACTATGTTGGGATAAAAATAATGTTCTCCCAACAAATGTCTTTTAACATAGGTCAACAAATGTCACATACACATCAGGTGTCTATAGGCCCCTCTCTGCAGATGACACTTTCTATGATCAACTCATAGAAGTCTTGAAAGAGTGCAATCTCAACAAAGAATTATTACTCATGGGTGATTTTAATGTGAACTGGGAGGATACATCTAAGAGGAAAAAACTAAAAATGATCACAGAGAAATTCCAACTAGAACAACTAGTAAAAGGCCCAATTAGGATTGCAAAATGCTCCAGTACACAAATTGATCTAATATTTACGAACAAACCAGAAAAAATAACTAAAAGTTATAATTTGATCACTGGCTTATCAGATCATAACCTAACCCTATATGCGAGAAAACTGACTAAAAATAGATTTAGGACCATGGCAACTAAGACAATGATCCTTCAATGCATACCCAGAGCTAAGCAAGACGAATTTGTCAGTGAAATTAACAGCTTGAACTGTACTGTTCTCTGATGATCTGGACTAAAGATGTGATACTTTTACTAACAGAATCAACTCTGTGAGGGAAAGATTTAATGTGAGGATACAGATAAAATCTAAAAATAGAAACAATTTACTGTGGTTTAATGAAAATTTGTGGAAACTAATGAAATCTAGAGATGCTGCACTAAGGAAGGTAATTAAAACTAGAAGAGACACTGACATGCTGATTTATAAAAGTTTAAGGAACAAAGTTATCCAAGAGCTAAGAGAAGCTAAATGTTAAAAAAAACGGTTAAAACTATAAAGTACAACTTAGCAAATTTTAGACATATTAGAAACTGTCTATCTTTGGACGCAGCCAAGATATTTATGCATGCTATGATTCTTTCCCTTATGTTTTATTGCATCACATGTTGGGGGCAGGCTGGAGAAAGCCATAAAACCTCTTGAATCCTTATAGAAAGAAACTCTAAAAACTCTGGACAAAAAGCCAATGTAGGGTACTGGAAAAATACAATTTACTAATTATTCTCAAATTTGTGCCTTTTTATCTTTCTTTATTTATATAAATATTTATAAATTTTATCTTTAAAATTTCAAATGGTTTGGCCCCTCCTCCACTACGTGACTTTGTGTACTCTCGCTCAGTAAGTTCTATTAGATCCTCCAAAATATCTTCTATACAAGATTGTACCATACCATTTCATTGCACTGCATTTGGGCAATCAGCCACGAAGCCACGAATCAGTTGAATGCCATACCTGATGATATGAAGAGCTGCAGTTCCATCAGTCTGTTCAAAACCAAATTAAGAAATCTGCTAAAAACTACTAAGCTCTGTAACCACTTACTCTAAATTTCATTTCATGGTCTTCTCATGAATGCAAATAATCTTGCTCTTATTTGACAAATTCACATAAGTCATTTATAGTTGCAATTGTGAGTGTATGTGATATGCTATTGTGTGTAGCTCTGTGTTTTGTATAATGTGTCCTGTGTGTTTTTTGCTTTGTACTGTTTGTCACTGTGCTGTTATGTTTTAATTGTGACCTGCCTAAGGGACTGCAGATGAAAATTAGCTATGCTCTAACTCTGGTACAGCATATAAAATGGTAACATTTATGTTCAACACTGTACAATTTCCTTCAGGACATTAAGGTTTATCTCATCTCATCCCATCATCTCATCTCATGTCGTGACGCATTCTAATGCCAGGTGTAAGCTGACATACTTAGAGTTGTCCATTTGTGATTGGATCACCTAAGATGCATTCTAATGCCAGGTGTGAACATCTAGCATCTGGCTGGGGCAGTGGAAGTGTATACGTATTTCATGTTTGCATACAGTAAATCCAAAGTTTTATTTTCTCTGGTGGGGCATTTAACGAATTCATAAAAACTAGTGGAGTGCCCGTTCAAAATGTGCCTGTTCAGAACAGGCTTGATGCTTATTATTTCTTGAGAACTGCATAAACATGTATGGATTGACAAACATATCAATTAACACATCAATGCTGGTGCTAATATTGACTATGACACCAAATTTATTAAAAAAAATCAGCATTTCATGGGTTGTAAATGGTTCAACTTGTTATCTGCTGTTTAAAATCAGCCCTGAAAAGGCGGGGCCAATGCTGACGTAGAGTCGACTGTTTGGGAAGTCTCTACACATGGAACTTATATGAGAAAGGTAATGGCCACCTCCCCCAGCCCTGCGCTCATTTTCAAATATATACTGATCGAGAAATACAGTTTTAGCTTCAGCAACTAACAGCATTGCTGGCCCGCTGGAGGGGGCCTCTCCATCTGTGACTGTCTGCAACACAGACAACAGAAAATCTGTGTTGCAACAGAAATCCTCCTCACATCTCGCCCTGCAGCTCCTCTACTCTCCCGCTATCTGTTTCTGCAGTTATCAGCTTGTAAAATCTTGTTTAAAAACTTTAAATCATGGTGTAACTGAAGCTCCACCAAAACTATCATGTAGGCGGAGCTGCTCTGCAGTGGACAACTTCAGCTTACAGGTCAGCTACTGCTCTGCAGCAGACAGCTTCAGCTGATAGGATCTGTCTGCTGCGGAGCCACAACGCCAATTTTGGTGGAGCTGCATTGCAGCCAACAGGTTCAACTGACAGTTCCGCTGCTGGAGCACCTACACCTGCTGCAGAGCTGAGCTGCAAAGCTACAGAGCTGCGGTCAGACAGGTTCCAGCCTGGTCGCTAGAATAAAACGCTGGCATTGTAAGTTCCTGCAAACCACAGATACGTTGAATATTAACAGTTCAACATGTGTAATACGTAGCATATTAACATTTAAACAATACTTATCCTATCAACATTTGATGAAAACGTATCATATCAACATTTCCAGAATACATATCATAACATTTCTAAAGTGATGTAGTTCACATGGGATCTATATGAGCTGACTTTCTTCTTAGGAAGAGGAAGCATAGGTGGATGGTTAGGAAGTTTGTTGGCAGAAAGCTGGAAATCAGCACAGAGCACGGTTAGAGACCACCTTGAAACCAATGCCTGCTTCCCATTTCAACCGACAAAACATGTTTTCAGCGAGACATCGGGACATTTGCAGTCGTTTTTATTTTATTTTAACCCAAACCATAATCTTTCCCTAACCCTAACCAAGTGGTTTTGTGTCTAAACCTAACCAGATCTTAACCACAGCGTTGTCACATCATAAAACATCATTATTCAACAGATAATGGCCAAAATTGAAACGTAGATATTCAATGTATCTGTGGTTTGTAGAAACGTACAATGCCAATGTTTTGTTCTGGCAATTAGGTTCACAGGTTCAGTAACTGCTCCGGTTACACCGCAAATTAGCATTTAAAAAAAACATTTTAACAGTAGACAACTGCAGGAACAGTCAGCTGGATAATTAAAGAGCTACAGGACGAATGCCAAATGACTTCTGGCCAATTTAAATGTCGTTGCACTGTTTGTCTTCCTCTCATTATTATTATATGTCACTGCAGCAACCTCTGCCCTGCTGCCTCACACAGCTACTCCCCCTCAGCTCTCAGTTTTCTGGCCCTCTCTCTCTCTTTTTCTCTTGTCTTTATTTGAAGTGAGTTGGGAAACCCAACACTTTCTGTCATTCACAGGCTTTCTCTCTCTCAGAGAAACTCTTCCACCACTCTTTCCTCACCAGAGCTGTCTCTCTGTCGCTCACTCTTGCACACAGTTCACTCACCCTCCCTCTCTTTTTCTCTCGTCTTTTTTAAAATGAGTCAGAAAACCCACAACTAAGCCTAGCTTTTAACATTATAAAATAAAGAGAGATGTCATCCGCTCCTCTCTCTCATGGCAGGGTTGTACAGCTCTGACCATGACATGCAGTAGCAGAGCCCAGAGGCCCTGCCCCGCTGCAGCAGAGGGGAGTGGCTTCCTGTTCACTTGTTTATTTCAAGTTTATTAATATTAAATGTGTTGCATGTCCAAATTGCACCAAATTTCCACAATGCACTTCCTTGTGTTGGATTTGGTGGGACTGCATTTGGTTATTAGTAATAAATAATAATTATCAACGATAATTATGAAATCAAGGAATTATTAATATTAATTAATAAACATTATACTACCAACTAATAATAATCAAACAACACACATAACAGCAGTTGTGCATAGTCAAAACATGTAAGCAAAAGTGTGTGTGTGTGTGTGTGTGTGTGTGTGTGTGTGTGTGTGTGTGAGACAAGATAGTTGACGTAATCTGGCCAGCTGACGTCACGCGACCTTACGATAGCGAAAGTGATCTGGCAAGATGACATTGCACGAGATTCACGATGGTATGACTTCGGGGGGGGAAGTCACGTCACATCAAGAGCCACCCGGCAGATGTAGCCGCAAAAATCTGGTTAAACAATAGCAAGATAGCGCCGACCAGTGGTCAGTGGCATCTCTGCACAGACGTGGAGAAAACGTGCATGATTATGTCAGTGTGTGTGCGTGTGTTGGTAAAAAGAGAGGGAAGGAGAAGGAGGGAAAGCCAATTCTCGGTCCCGCAACTGTGAGGGGAGAGCAGTGGTTGCTTTATCCACAGAAAGCGCGCGGTACGGATGGTAGTCTGTGCGCACGTTGTCTGGTTGTGAACTGACAAAGCAATTTAATTTTCACTCGCGGTGGCACAAACATAGCAGTCCCAAGTGGGACAAAACAGTCTAGCGTGGTGAACACAAACTAAACAGGCAGCAACTTCAAATACTAGAAAATCTATATTATATATAAATACTAGAAACAGAAAATCCTTTCTCCTTCTGCAGGCACAGTGAGAGCGGAGCAAACGAGCACTCTCGTGGATCCAATAATAGTGTTCGGGTGAACACGAGTCGAAATCTCGTCTCGTCCAGCGAGGCTCCAAAAAAAGGGGGAATAAGCACACGTGCGCAATTTACCTCCGTTGGTAATCTGGCTGGTGGAGAAAGTGGGACCTTTTCTAGCTCGGTTACACTGGAAAGCGGTGACGTTTGTCTGCAGCCAGCACTTAAAGGGGCGGTGATGTCACGGCTGCGTTGCCATTGCTCCCTGTGGTGTTGATGCATCTCTGCCAATCAGAGACGAGAGTTTGAGGCTTCCTGCTGAGTTCACAGGCGCGAACTGGCAAAGCATCATGGGAAATGGAGTCTGTGAGCAGCATTTTGGCGCTGCTCCTTTGTTTCAGGGAACAAAGGAAAAAGGTGGCCTCGTGGCCAAGCTTCAGAGAGATCCCCAGCAATGCACTCACCAAGTATGAAGAGGATATGTGAAGGACAATCATACATACATACACACAGACAGACAGACAGAAATTCCTTGCTTTATATAGAAAGATTTGGCGGTGCAGCAGACAGAGAACTGTGGTTAAAGTCTGCTGAAATAACCATGAAAGCATTTGGGTGTTGATTTTGTAATCTCGCGGTGACAGAGTTGTTGACGTCTCAAACTATTTAACATGTCTGGAATTACACCATTTTTTGTTCAAAAGCGATGCAGTCCCCCTTCTTTTCTTCTTACTGCTCTACCTGCAGTCTCTGTCGGCCCGTACAGTCTGAACTGTGATGGTGGTAGAGTCTGGAATATATTCCTATGAGCAACTGCATGTAAGCTTCAAAAATATAATATTCAACAATAGACACTGTTTCTACTGTTATCACACACTTGTCAAGCTATATATACTGTATGTGTGTGTGTGTATGTGTGTGTGTGTGTATAATTGGATTTCTGGACCACTGACTGGTATGTCATAGCCTATGGATTATTCTTATTCTGATGGCCTTTACTTTCTCCAGATATGACTTTGTTTTCCTTTTCTTTAATAAAATTGTGATTCAAACATCTCTCAGCTCACTCTTGATGTGTTGAAACTCATCATAAATAAAACTGAGTTTCAAAACATCAGCAATAAGCTGATATTTGTGGTTTTATTGGTTGTTATGAGCAAATCAGGGCTTTTATTGTACATTCAGGACAGTCAATATATTCAGTTTCATTAACTACTGCAGGTGATTGTGATGGGAGCAGAGCAAAACGGCTTGCCAAAGGACTACCAGGAGAAGTTGAGAGCAATCAAGACCAACATGTATGAGGGCCCTCTACCTATGATGGCTGAGCTGGAGCGAGCCAGAAGAGCCAAAGAGAGGGACAACCACCATTCTGATGCCTGATGATTAAGCAGAATCTAGGTCCATTTTTCACGGTAAGAAAGTCCCTGTAGAACTGTATTCAACCTAATACTGAAGCTTGAGGCCATATTCAGACCAAATCAGGCGTTGCGGTGAGAGCGTTTACTTTTACAGTTTACTTTTTTGTGTGATGTTTTGTAAGTCTTTTGCAGACAAAAAGTTGTGCTAATTAGATTAATGAAGGCTCAATTTGTCCTGTAGATAACATGTAAACCAATTCCTACTGTAAATGTCCTAAACATCGTTATATCTGTCCTGTAGGGGGAAGTGCTATGCTGCAGCAAGGGACAGTGAATATACTCCTTGTAATGACAACGTTTCCAGTGTGATCTAAACAGTTTCATACACGAATGTAGTAGTATTTTCTTTTTATATACGAGGCTTACAGTAAGAACTCGTTTTAGATGTCTAGTAGGGCTGTAGTCTCTGGGTCGACTGGTCGATTAGTTGGTTGATATGCTCTCAAATTCTCATTGGTCGAATATATCGCTGTGTTACTTTTATAAGGAGAGAAGTGCTACATCAATTACACCTTTCAGGATTAATCTATTATTTCAGGGACAGACTAACAAATCACCTGTGAAAACGGGGTGTATTCAAAACATCCCCATTGTCTTCACAACTTTGAACTCGCGCAACCTAATGGAGACTGCTAGGTCTAACTATACTGAACATTTACTGGGCATTTACTAAACATACTGAACGTTTACTGAATCAGTGTTACTCCTATAATTATAGCAACGAAAACCCCTGCCAGGCCAAAAAAATATTTTTTAATGCCAAAAATAACACCAAATATCCATTCTTTCAGAAATTAATAGCATTTGGGAGCCTCTGTGCAGTGCTGTTCTGATACCTGAGCAAGGAACTATCCATTTATAGGTTCCTTGTACGTGAGTCAACCTCTGTGTTGGTAGTGTATCTCCGTTAAGGAATACAGCATTGTGTAATCTGTGTGCGCAGCGGGTGGGAAAGCGCGAGCAGCAGAAGTGACGGTGAACACAAGCAGAGCAGAGGAGTAAGTTGTCAGTCTGGCAGTAAATGTACTGTACAGACTACAGTGTAACAGTTAATAAATGCTGAAGCTTCTCAAGACCAAGAAAAGTCACGTCTGTTGTTTCCCCAACTGCTGGAAAAGTGAGGGAGGTTAGCTAAACAGAGTAATGGAGATAGGAGAAATGTGTGGATGCGGAGTTCACTCTGTCCCATATCATCCAACAATTTTTAATCCCCCTCCCCCCTCCCATTACGATTTCAGTCGACCAAGATTTTCTTTGGTTGACTACAGCCCTAATGTCTAGATCAGTGGTTCTCAAATGGGGTCCACAGACCCCCAGGGGTCCTTGAGGCGGTTCCTGGGTGTCCCCAGCAAAAAGTCGAATAATTTATTTTCACTATAATTCCATCAATAAGTAACACAATGACAGAATTTATGACTATTTTGGTCATAGGTTTCATAAACTTTCTGTAACAAAACATCTAAAAGCAAAAATCTTATCAAATAGTGGTCCATGGTCTAATTTGTGTCAGTTTAGGGGTCCTTGAAGTGAAAAAGTTTGAGAACCACTGGTACAAGTGTACTGTTTGTTTTGGTGAGCCCCAAGTTACGTCAAGTGTTCTCTTCTTAGGAACCTCTGGGGTTACAACACAGCCTGAGGACTGCCAGCCAAGATGTTGTGCCCACAATGTCCCCATGTTCTTCATTCATCTTATCTTCTCATTCATATTGCAATAAACCTTATAAACCTATACTGCATTCTGTTAAGGTGATCTTTGTTAAATTAATAATCTATTATGACAACTGCCAGGTTATTTTTGTCATAGT